>NC_084980.1:15107449-15323890 GCF_963691925.1 Scomber scombrus
GTATGTCCTGAAAGTGCAGGCAATACTATACAACACGATTTGATTAATTAACAGATAATTAACATAATTATGTAAATTGATTCATCATTTAAGTAATTTATCATGCAAATATATCACACATCTGTTTCTTGTAGCTTCTCAAATATGAGGACTGACTGTTTTTTTTAGTTTTGACAGTTGATTGAACCAAAACATACAACTACAATATATTACATTGGGCTCAATCAACAGATTAATTGACAGTGAAAACATCTGTTGGTTGAACCATGGTTACATTTATTATAAATGGTATGGTATTGTATGTATTGTATTGTAATGTGTAGAGTATGTTTAAACATTAGTGACTGGCTGAAGGATTCAAATCAAGTAAACTGTACTGTAAACTGTCCTTCCTCCAAAGGCCTTCCAGGTATAACTTATCTTAATGTTGTATTTTGGCAAAACCATAATAGTAAAGGACATTTCTGATGTGTCTTTGTATTCATGAGTTGTATAGACAAGTAAGAGTGTAAACACTGTATATTACTATGGGAATGAAGAGGGTTTTGTATAAAAATAGGTACTGTATATTTATCAAAGAATTCTAATCTGAATCTACACTCCAATTACAATTAGACAGAGATGTGATTTATATCTTAATGTCACTTCTTATCTTCAGTTTTGCACCTTTCACTCACATGTTGAGACAATAGCAGTGACCGGCTGGCTTCGTCCTTGGTCACGGAGCGCCACCAGATTAACTGTGTACTCCTCTCCTGGCCTCAGACCAGTTTGCACAAAGGAGGTGATGGTGCTGGGCAGTTGTGCAGTCATTCCTCCATCATTGTCCTGGAAAAAAAAGAGACAGCTTATATGTGCTGAGTTGAAAAGAGATTGTTGCACATTGTTTGCATATTTTGAGTAAATGTCAGCTACTTTGTGGCACAAACTTGTCACAATGGAGATAAAGAATCTGGCAGATCAAAGACCATCTTTACCACTAAGACATAAACAGTGGTTCATGCAGCTAATTTCTGTGCAATTGATTTTCTGTATTGTAAAGCTGAGGACTTCTCTCTTCCAATCCTTTGTAAACTTTTGGATAGTTTAGCACATAAAACTCCCTGTTATTTGGCAAATATGGGTATGCATGCTTCAGTGATATTTCTCAGGCCAAATTCTGCAGAGACAGCACTCTGTACACTCCCAAAGGCATGTCACTCATCCATATGGAGCCCCTGCTATTCCCAGCTGTTGTAAGAGAGTGAGTGTTGCACATGTACCTCAGACAGATGTTACACCTACTGCGGCTCCAAGATCCCCCAAAGCCTGTACTATGAAGGCTCACATTAAAAGAGAACATACGACAGCTTGCCCCTTTCCTGAATCAAAACTGTAATTAGAGATGTAATTCATTTAATCACCTCAACTAAATACACACAGCGGTGATGATCTCAGTAATAATACAGTTAAATGAAGGTAATTTTAAATTATACCAAATGAATCACCATAATAGTATAACACATTCCCATCTCCTGTGTCATTTTGCCCATAATTAGTCATCATTCTGTCAGCTGACAAGGTCACATAGCAGAGGACTGACAAAAGAGAGTTGTGTTTTATTACTTAAATTTCATTGAGTCAAAATGTGATAAAGATGTATTATGATTATTTGATTGCTCATTTATAAGTTTTGGTTACTTACTAGAGTAACTGGGTTTTCCCACATTTTACAAGTACAAGAAAGATTTTTTGCAACATCTATCAAAACATTTACAATAATCAATATTCTAATAACTACAGAACACTACAAAAATGCAGACACGAGATTTGTTTTCCCTTTTAGTCTCCAAATTAATCATCTAAAACAACAAATTAATACGTAAATTAAACTTTAATGGTGTTCAGTTAGAAAGCTTGTTCCATCAATATATGTTAAGCACATTACCGAAACAGAGAATGAGAACAACTGGCAAGAACACCAGTTTAATTCTAATTGATTTTATTTTATTTTTTAAAGTTCTGAAAACATTTAACAGTATCCATAAAGCTTATTTCTCCAGAGGGAGACCTCTGGATAATTCAGGGACATTGTTTCTGGAAAGAGTTTTTATTTTATTTTAATGTATTTTCAATGCTGTGAGCACCACAAACAACATTACATTCTCTGCTATGTATTAGGGTGGGAGCAGAAAACCTGTGCAATTACAACGTGGCTAGATAGTCTTAGGGGTAAGTGAAAAAATATGTTTTTGTAATTTAGAGGAACTGACCATTAACATTTTTAAACATGTATTACAATGTGCATGTATTACAAGCTGTTTAGAATACACATGGCTCTCCTCTCACTTAATCACCAGATTTCTTAAACAACATGCAGCTTCTGAGACTCAAATGAGCCAATCTCACACACACAAGACTGATTTTAAGTTGTCCATGGAAACTGCCTGCCTGGCGCTGTTTACCCAAGCGTGAAGCAATCAGTCTCAAAGACCCTGTTTACACCTGGCATTAACATGCGTCTCAGGTGATCGGATAACAAGCAGACAGGGCTAAATGACCACCAAGATGCATTGTGATCCGATCACCTACAACTACTTGCCGAGGGTGTTCTGGGACGCATTTAACCACACATCTTTTCAAGTGTAACCACTAATGTGTCCCGATGGACAGGAAAATATGTCAATACATGTCAATGCAAGACACTGGTTGTTTTGGTAAAAGCGCAACATTTGATGTGTATTGTTGCAGTAATCTGAACAGTTGGAATAGCCCATGCATGTGTATTAGATCTTGAATAATTTGTATTAGCTCTTAGCTCTTTAGCCCGCACTAAAAACAAACACTTGTCTGATGTGATAACTGTGCATGGGGCCCTTTGACCTTCTAGCAGAAGTGAAGCAAGCAGCAATGAAATCTAGACACAAATAGTCAGCTCAAGATGCATAACAGAGACAGGTGTTAATGAGATACCTCAGAATTGTTATGCGTGTGCAAATATTTCTCTGTTGCGTGAATGTTATTATGTAAGGAAGCTTGCCTAACAGTCAACAAAATGTTGTTTGGTTCTGTTTGTTTAATACAATATAGTATAATATTAGTACAGTTCTACTCGTAGTTGTACTGACCAACTGTTTTAGCTTGTGGATTTATCATGAAAAGCCCAAAATTAAACATATTAGAGGGTGTAATAGGTATGTGTTCCAAAACACTGGCAGTGTGGAATTTCATTGGATTGTCAGATATCCACTGTGGCTTTTGCTAACAGTGTTAACAGCAGGTCTTGAAGCTCACCCTCCCTCTCTCACTCTCAGTTCTGTATTTGTTCGCATAGGCCAAAGCTTTCATGCCTACTTTCATTACGAGATTGTCAAAATTCAAAATCCCCATTGCTGGATTAAATCCACAGGGGGCGGGACTGCCAACTCATAATATGATTTCCCCTGCGGCTGGAGAGAGAAAGGGAAAGCGAGGAAAGACAGGGGGAGGAACACTTACAGGAAGCGATGGAGAGAGGAGGGGAAGAGAGAGAGAGAGAGGTGAAGGAGAAACAAAAAGATGGAGGGTACCTTCAGGGATAGAGAGGAGTAGGTTGGGGATTTGATGGAGGTGGAAAGTAAAAACTGAGAGGATAGAATGAAAGGCTGGGGTGAATGGATGTTGCTTAAAGAAAAGAGACAGCAGACAGAAAACGGCAGACGTAGAGAAAAAGATGAAGGGAGAGCTAAAAGCAATAAAATGAAATTAGGAGACTCACAGCCTTTTTTCATTCAGAAACTTTCTATCCTTAAAAGGGTTTGAAACAAATACAAAAAAGCATCTTAACATCAGATTTAGGCCTCGGGGTCTGGTCAGACCAAAGGATATCTCCCCCAGAGAACACCTTAAAGGAGAAAACCAATTACTGTGAGAGGGCAAGAGATTAGAGTGCCTAGAGTACCTGAGTTTACAGCGGGAATTAGAAAGAGAAAGGTTTTTGCTTTATGGCTTTGAACCACGGCTTTGGTTTTATAAAGGGTTATTCTCAAAAAGGGTTTAATGGCTCATCCACCTAATAGCCAATAAGCTTAAGACAATCCACTTGTCTAATTTGATATGGGCCTCAAGCTGAGCAAACCCTCTTAGTTAACTTCCTGTCTCTGCACAGACATTCAAAGTCACTGAGAATTTGGCATTAGCGAGATTTGAAAATATTTATTTTCAATTAAGAATATTTTGTTCAGTTATTTGCTGATAATTAATTAAAGCCACTATTAGCCAGTGTTTTCTTCTTCTGTTCAGCTCCTCATTTTTGTTTTTCTTACACCCATAAAGATAACGCACATGTCTCACAACACTCAAAGTCTTAAATTGGCACTGACAGTGAACACATACACTGAGTGATCACACAGCTTTGACTCTACCTTGGGGATGAAGCTGATCTCCCATCCATCGAAAGAATAGAAAAATGGTTGCCAACGGACCTCCACTGACGTCTCTGTGATGGATTTGAAGACTAAACCATCAGGATTGGAGAGGTCTGGAGAGAAAGGCAGAGACGTATTATTGTTCTTCACTGACCCACACAGCCCATAAATCACTACTCCATCTCATGCTGAAGGTGTCGGATGCTGAACTTTTTCTTATACGTTTATATTTCTGTTCTGTTGCTTCTGTGTCGGTGCATTGTTTTTTAATCAAAAGGTGCTGTTTGTTTAAAAAGATAACCTTCTGCCTCATGAAAAATTATTGAACAACAGGCAGTTTTTTCCCGCTTGCATATGCAATGATTTAACAGTATTGATTATAGTTATACATAAACCCCTTGAAAGATCAAATAACCGTAACCAAGTGCTAAATGCAGATGTTCTCATAAATCTGACTGGATAATTAAATCCAACATTTCATAACTAAGTTTTGCACAGACAAATAAACAAATAAAATGGTGGCATCAAATTTAATTAGCCTCAATTGACTTTAATACTCCAAACACTGAAATTAAATTCCCTTATCTGTGAAATAGATCATTTCACAGCCAAGGCTGCACTAATGCTAACATACTGTATGTAGCCACCCATCACCTGATGTACATCAGCTGATACAATTTTCTGTCCGCCATTACTTAGTAAGGGGCTGAGTGAGTTTCCATAGTTCTGATGAGAATGGAGTAATGACCTAGCATTAACATCAGCCAGAAGTTAGACATTTAGAGGGTGTTCACGCATGCATTTCTGTGCGTTTGTATATGGGTATTTGAGTGTGAGTGACACTAAGCAGGTGTTACAGATAAGAATCACAACCAGTTGGTGCCAAGAAGCAGGTGGTATTCTCATTCTATTGACCTCGAGAAACATCTCAGATTGAACAGAAAAAAAGTGAGAGACAATGTGTGTGTGTGCATCTGCATGGATGAATGTGTGACACATGTTATAAAATTGTAAACTGAGGTATAAAATTCATATTATGTTAGTCATGGACCAAAAATGGATGCAATGAAATGTCAGAGAACTTCCCATGGGAAGATTCTGTCAAAACAACCCACAGGACAACACTTACAGGTTGAAATAGTAATGCTGGCAGGGACGCTGATAGTGCTGTTAATAACAGCAAACACATTGATGTTGTACTCCATGCCTGCTTCCAGGCCTGTGATAGTGCAGGTGGTAGTATTCCCTGGAATCCTTATTTCTAGTTGTACACCTTACAGAGAGAGAGAGTGACAGGTAAAAAGATATACAGATACATGGATGCCCTTCTTTTATTCCAAGACATTTTCAATCAACTGAAACTGAAATTACAACATCCCTGCTATCTCTGTACCTACCTCCAGGGCTGCTTGGTGTGTAGGTTACTAAGAAATCTGTCAGCACCACTGATCCCTCCCACTCCAGGGTAATTGTTCGATCCGTCACCCCTCGTATCTTCAGGTTCATGGCAGGTGCCACTGTTACGGTGAAAAAAGTGCATAATGTTTAATAAAACTGTTATAAAAATTGTTTTTTTGGAGTTAGGGTTAGGGTTAGTTTTTATAATATTTAACTGCAATGCCAGCATTGTAGTAACTGGCTAGCAAATTGCAAGTATTACTATGTTAAGCAAATGTTTGCAACTCCTGTTGCCAACAGGTTAAGATGGTTTTTTTGTTTTAATTGAAACTACCCAAATACCCAAAGCCCAAGTCAAAATCTTGTGCCTGTGCACTTGTAGATAGTGTTATGTGGCCTTCTGCAATCTGCATTTTGAGTATATCTCAGATTTGAGCGGACTGCTTTCTGTATGTGCATTCCAGTCTGTAAAAGAAGCTGCTTGTGACAACAAGAGGCTGAGTGTTAACATGAGAGGGAAAAGCACAGTCATTCATTTGGGCTGAAGTGGAGATAGTGAAGTCAAGCCATAAACCTAAGAGGTGCTTCTGAATGTAAATGTGGATGCATAAAGAAGAGTGTTTACAGCTCCCTCTGCCAAAAACATGAGGAGGGGGAGGAGGAAGGGGAAGAGGAGACAGGTAAAGGACATAAAAGAGGATAAGAAAAGACGATATGTACAAACAGTTTGAGTTGGAGAAACTACGAACAGGATGCATCGTCAAGATGCGGAAGAGAACAGGAGAAGAAAAACTCACGAGATGTTGAGGAGACTAAATTTCTAAGATAGACAGAGCGTTAAATGAGAGGCAGCGAATAAGGGAAGTAGAAGAAACAGGGAAGGGAAGCAAGAAAGGCAGAGGGTAAAGGAGCAGTGAGTGTGATGGTGTGATAAACAACCTCTCATCCTCAACATCTCTACATCCTGTGATACAGGACTCTACGGCATAGCACTGAGTCCTCCTTAGGGATTCTGTGGACACTTTGTTTCAGCTTCCTCACACACTTGACAGATGGGTGCATGCTGTACAGTATCTTGCTCAGTTTAATACAGTGTACCTGCAATGAGGACAACTCCTGCAGCATTCACTTCACTAGCTTTATTTCATCAGTCAGATGGAGCATCATCAAGTATATGAAGGAAACAACAAAAAGTTATGGAAAAAAGATGGAGCACTAATCCATGGGACAAAAGAAGAATGATTGAATGGGGTCATGCAGGAGGTTGAAAAGACAATTTGCTTGAAAGTAAAGACACCTATTCCTATAGAAAATGAAGGAGAGACTCTCAAGTGAGCACTTTGGAAAAGGATGATGTGAGAAATTAGTCAACAATTTTAAAGTTTAAAATGTTCAACATTCAGCTCAAGATACAGCATTGTTGTCACATAAAAGGTCATCAACAACCAGTTAATTTTAATGCAGATATGAAACTGTCATCCAGGACAAGTGCAATCTGACATCTATCAACATTTATCAAATGCAGTTTATCAAGACCCTGTTCAACCATTGTAAATTGGGTACATTTTCAACTTCAACAGCAGTTTTCATTTTCCAACTTGATCTCATTGTTCTTCTCTCTTATTGTTATTTCACTTGAAGCCTGTTTTGCTTTGGGGCATCTAAGGATGACAAAGAAAATTCAAAGATCTTCACATTTGTACCTTGATTCACCAAACATGCGCTGTATGAGGAGAACATTAGATCAATCTACATAAATATACTACAATGAATCCTGGTAACATCACTAGGGAACTAACTCAACTGCTCAATGTTTTTGTCTTCTTGATTTCTGGAAAATTGTGAAACCTATTTTAAGGTATATCCTTCCCCAGGTTTGTTTCAAGGGCAGCTTTCTGAAGGTCATTCAAGAATTTCGCCTGGAGTCTTAAAGTCTCATTAGTTCTAATCAGTATTCTCTCAGATACGGCAGTATCTACTAAACTAAAACCTTGATGGTAAACCTCTAGCTGACATCAGAGGTCAGTACATCATCAGGGGACAAGTTTACCTTCAGGGTACTTTGTATAATGGCATGGAAAATGTTAAATGCCTAAATGAAAACAAATCACAAATAAAGTGAAATACAACTAATTTGTTCCTTAAATACATAATTGATTTAAGAACATCTGTGACATTTCTCTCTTAGGTAAAAATTGCATTTACATGTGGACCACACCTGTTGTACACGTCAAATAGATAATCTCTGCTTTTCTTGACTTGGGAAACACTTTTTTGACTTCTTGACTTTTTGACTTCTCATCTGAATTCATTTTGAGTTTAAAAATGATACCAAAATTAACCAAAGAAAATCATATATAAATAAGACAAATTTAATGCAGAATTTTTATTCGGTTCACCATATTTTCATCATCATGGCTGTCAATTTACCAAAAGGCTTTTTCAGTAGTTTCGAGGAAGCTTCTCTCACGCTGACCATGATCATCTTGTGTTGCTGCTGACAGTGTAATATCACCTGTGGTCTATAATATTCTCTGTGACTGTCACATCCCTTGACCACCTCCCATCATGGAGTCCTTTGCTTTAAAAAACATTTTTTGGAATGAACTGTAACTGTGCTCGGTCCCAAAGCTGTGATTGGACGGCCAATTGTTTTAGATTCTGGCATGAAAAGTGTGTCACTGGCGCGCAGGTGGTCGAGTGGTTAAGAGCGCATGCCATGTATGCAGCGGACCCCGGTTCGAGTCCCTGCCGGTGGACCTTTCTGCATGTCACACCCTCCTCTGTCCCGTAATTTCCCGTCTCTCTACTTTCAAATAAAGGCGTCTATGCTAGAAAAAATCTTAAAAAAGAAGAAAGTGTGTCACTATCTCAAAAAATAAAACTCCATATCCTCATAAAAACTTTGTATTTAGTACTGGCACCTCTCTGCTGCTCTCTGCCGGACAACCCTGAAATGCAATACTCTTTTTCACTTAGTTTTGTGTTTTGATTCACAATGAAAAACAATTAATTGAGTTATTGAAGATCGCAGATGAAAAAATCTAATATCACAATAAATGCACACATAAAAATAAGATACAAATGAAAAAGGATTATTTCTGTATTTGACTTTATTTCTATGTCTGATTTGTTTTAACTTAAGGCATTTAAAATCTTCTATATAACGGCAGATTTCTTGTTACTTTGCTTAACTGACAAAACTGAAACTGACATTTTATTTTTGGGTTTGTAATAGGGAACATCTGTACTAGTCCGTCATGTTCCTCCCAATGGAGTGCTATGCAGGCGGAAAAAGAGTTGGCCTCAGCCTGGTTCCATCGACCTAGGCAATAGAAATAGGATTTGTGCGAATCCG
Source organism: Scomber scombrus (assembly GCF_963691925.1). Taxonomy (NCBI): domain Eukaryota; kingdom Metazoa; phylum Chordata; class Actinopteri; order Scombriformes; family Scombridae; genus Scomber; species Scomber scombrus. The sequence continues at coordinate 15,116,591 of NC_084980.1, forward strand.
CTAGCAGCAGAGGCAAGGCACACAAGAGATTTCTCAGGTGCCAAGGCGGAGCCTCATAGGGTAAACCAAAAGCGAAGCCCGCAAGAGGTCTACACACATACTCACAGAACTGGAGTTACTATTTCACTTTGCTTAAACACTGCACAACAATGCAATGGTTTTGGGGCCAATCAAGTAGGAATGCTATATTTTTCACCAGGTCAGAAAAAGTAGGCTGTAAGTTAAGCTAAAGTGTGGTCAAAAAGGTGTTCAGTCAGTCCACATTACCTGTTATAGCTTTTGTGAGTCTGGTTAGGTTAGGCTATACTATTGTCGCTAACTTCAGGGCCCTTCACTTTTCCAGCAGTCGAGAAAACAACCGATGAAGCTGCAGCATTTATTAACGGACACACTGATGTCTGTACTGTACATTAACTGCCAAATTCATAACCTACTGCTATTTTTTTGTTCTCACTCCACTTGCATTTACTGTCATTCTCTCACACTCAGCCAACCACACACTCCCACCCATACAAATTACACACTGCTCTATTCCTTAAAGGAGCAATACTACTCTTATAGCAGTATTTTTAACATAGAGGTCCACTGAATAATGAGGTGAGGGAGTGGTCTCACATTTGATGATCTAGTCGATGACTCAAAACAATTGCACGATAATGCAGAGTGTTATTGTGCTTGTACAATGTCATAATGAAAATCATTAGTAGTAGCCCATTGATATTTATGGTTGTGCAAAAATGTATCAGCTGTACACCACTGCCACTGCATGATGAATATAGGAGAAACACTAAACTTTAGGTTATTTTAAGGATTGATCCAAATATCATAATGAAGTCATCCTCTCAGTAGTATCTATATACATTAGACAACTTTAAAGCTGTATCAAAGCACCGAGAGACACAACTATGTGAGAAATGTAAATGTCAGTTGTCGCCTCCACTGCACTCGGAGGATGTCAATAACATGAGAATGTCACTGGTACTTTTCCAGAACTCATTGAAATGATTGTGGAATACCTCTGCTGTCAAGATTAAATGCCACTCTTCAGCACAAGTTGATCTTTGCTTTGTGGTTGGATATACAGTATTTTTATGTGAAGATACACTATATCTTATACCATGCCTGAGACATCCAATTTAAATTCAACAGCCTCCATTATTTCTCATGGTGGGAGAATACAGGCCACCATAATTGAAGCAAAAATGCATAGTGTTTTCCTCAGCTTTTGATGACATGAAACACTTAGGTCTGTCACCCTACAGGTCTGTAGTAATGGCACTGCTTCGTTTTGTATTCAGCAAACTATCTCCTACAAGCATTGGCTATTTTGGCCTCTAATTGCAAAGAAATGAGCAATTCGGACTCCCTCATTCGGTATAGATATTAAATGGGAGGGTGGGCAGGGAGAAATCAGCCAGAGTAATATGATTTGCCATCCCTGTCTTTCTATTACTCGCCCCTCTGTCTGTCCTCATCCTTCACTTTGTTGACAGCTGCCCAAAATGGCAGAGGAGGATCTGATATTTTGGCGTGGAGAGCTGGCTTTGAACAAAAGCAAGCACGGCTCAGAAACTGTCTCAGCTGCAGCTAATGTGACAGTTCTCTCCCCTGATGAATGTGACTTTTGACAAATGAATGCTGTTATACCTTCTGCTGTCCAGCAAGTCACGCAGCGCACCACCTGCATCTGAAGCATAAAGTGGTTTGTTTTTCTGCTCGTATACTAAAAATGATGGGGCTGAGAGTTTGAAAATGTCACATTTTGTAGTAGTTATTAGTAGTTAATCAATTAGACAGTCTTTAAACAAAATAAATCACCAGCAATTTGTGTAACTGATTAATAGTTTCCATTAACCATAAACAAAAAGGCCAAACATGCTGGTTTTAGTTTCTTTTTCTGCTGCTTTTCTGTTTTATATCATTTATTTAAAAATATCTGTTGAAACAAATGAACCATTAATCAATCAATCAACAGATCGGACAATAAATAATAATTAAATGCAGCCGTATTTGAATATCTTTGAAAGAATCTTTATTTTGACATAAGATTTTTCTCTTTAAACCATCTTCAAAATCTACCACAAACAACACTGTATTGAATGTCAAATATTAATGACATGCAACGGTGTAAAATCATCCAAAGCTGAATTTTTCTTTCTTTCAGAGTACCGTGATGTAAAAATGTCTTTATTATTCTATTCACACTTTACACTGTAAGTAAACCGATTAAAGACATACCTTTTTGAAGATACTCACTAGACTGTAACCTGAAGTGTGTTTTCAGTTTCTGCACCCACGTAAATTTTAGCAATAGTGCCAGCAATTCAAGAACAGAAAATGTACCCATATTACAGGAAATCCCTCCTGGTAATGGAGACACTCTATTTAATGTAGGAACTCTTAAAAGAAACCTGCTCCTGCTCAAGAATTGAGACTTAACTGTGTGCTGGGTCAAAGGCTGTCATTCTGAAGTCTGTTTAGGTTGAACTTCTGCTTTGTGTAACTTATTCCTGGTCACACTGACAGGAGGTTTTAAAGGAGGAATACTTCCCTTCCTAGAATTTCTGCTTCAGGGAATCAAACAACAAACGTCAGACAAACTACTTTTTATTCTTGATAACAGCCAAAGGATGAATTTGATGTGAAGGATAAAAAGTAATAGCCTACCAGAATTGCAGTCATCTCCAGCAAAACCGTCCTGGCAGACACAGAATCCATCCTTACAGACTCCCTTCTTGCTGCAGTTGTTGGCACAGTAGACCAGTGAGCAGTCCTCTCCCACATACCCAGGCCGGCACTGGCACGTCCCATTGATACACAGCCCTTGGTCTGAGCAGTCATTGAGACACCTCCCGACCATGCAGTCTTCGCCAGTAAAAGACTCTTCGCACACACACTCCCCATCAATACACAAACCACGGCCCGAGCAATCTGATGGGCATCGTGGCTCTGAGCAGTTTTCACCTCCAAAGTCACGGTCACACACACACTCCCCTTCTATGCATATGCCCTGGCCGGAGCAGTCGTCTGGGCAGCGGGGTTCAGAGCAGTTTTTGCCAGTCCAACCTTCCTCACAGATACAGCCACATAGGTCAAGGCTGAAGCTGCCATGGCCACTGCAGCCTGGGAAAAAGTCTAGACGTCCTGGGGGGAAAAAAAGTATGTAAAAAAATTACGTTTGCTTCAAAGATGAAAAGAAATCTCATACAGTCATATATACAGAGTGAGATTTTAGATTTTATTTTATCTTGGCTCTTGGGATGGAAATATCTTGGGTGTCTGACTTTGGTCCAGACTGAAATATCCCAACAACTGATGGATGGATTGCCATGAAGTTTTGTACAAACATATGTGGCTCCCAGAGGAGCCTACAGGCTTTGGTGATGCCCTGACTTCTCCTCTAGGCTCTTTTTATAACAACTACATGTACTGCCATGAAATTTAGTACTGACAAACAGGTGAATTCAGGATGAATTGTTAAAGCTATTAGCTAAAAGCCTATAAGCTTCTCAGAGCTGCGAACATGGCTGTGGACTTTTAGTTTTACTGGATAATATTACTCCTATTCACTGAAACTTAGGCAAACTCATAGATGCCTCTTTAAAAACTGCATGTAATTTATATTTTAAGAATTTGTTCACTTTAATATCAACTTACAGTTACATTTTATGAAAGTCTAATACCCGCTGAGTGAACAGCCTTGATGGTAGGAAACTGTAGTGAAGGCATAAATAAAAATTTGGACTAGTGTCGCATTTTCTGAATTTCCATCCCGCCATCATTCTCCTCAGCTGAGCATTTCATCCTCATTCTGATTCAGTTTGTGACTGCTGGAGATAATCATATTCTCACAGTAGAGATAGAGAAAAAAAATATTTGAATGGGGTGATGGTGTCAATGGACCAGATCCTTTAACTACAATATATCATATAATTCTAACCATTCTAGTCCCCTCATATTATAATGGCAGCATCTCCTGAATTGAGAACATTTTTCTTTTTTACCACCTTTTAGGTCTAGACTGTGCAGCAGAAGAAAAAAAAGCCCTCCAGCATCAAAAGTCTGCTGCCATATTTCACCCCTGTACTATCTTAAAATCATTCATGGTATAAACAGTTTTTGTGGCTGTTTTACCATTTTTTTTCCCTTCATGCTACATATGGAACAGCCTGCTTTAAATGTTTTTCTGGCACTGCTTTATATCTTTACTTCCTATATTTTGATGTTTGATACCAAGATGTTTTTGTGCAAATACTGTTGGTAAAATTGCTTATATACAAAAAAAACTCCAATTTTATCCATAAGTTTATTTTATACTCTCTTAAACAGCACTCACCCATGGCGGAGCTTTCCCCACAGCAACCAGATCCACACTGAGCTCTAAGTAGGGAAACTTCTCTCTCCAGCATCTCTACCCGCGTGGCAAGCTGCTGGATTGTGATTGTTGCCGGACAACCACATGCTGCTTTCGGGATGTTGATGCGGTGAGTGAATGTTACCTGGACAAGGGATTTAAACACATTTAAGAGCTGATATAAATAAATAACATTTCATCATTTTAAATAGCTGCATGAAAATTACTATGTGTGATGAAACAGATGTCCTCCAGAAATGTTTCTGCTCCACATGAGACAGTCAGTCTATCTTCATATCCCATTCTGTGTCATCTGATATAGGTCATCTCAATGCTTTACTGCCAGTTAAATAAATTAAATATTGTTATAAAAATCCCACCTGGCTGTCAGTATCCAGGGTCTGTTCAGTGTACTCTGCTGGTCCTGTTGGATCCATTGGACCCTCCACAGAGGGTCTGGAGCCCAGCTCAGCACGAGAACCTTTTAAATAAAGAGAATAGGTCTCAAAATTAAAACCTACTAAATACAACTTGTTTTTGCGTCTGTGTGTAAGTGCATGAACATAAGGTGCCTCCGGGACAGCAGATAAAACAACCACAGTAAGTTTCAAGCCAAACAGTCGATCTATCAGAAGACCTTACCATCACCTGAGGCAAGCGGTGCAGAGGCGTCCAGGTCGACTGAGCAAAGAGACTCCAAGGGTACATTGATGTTGTAGACGTGGTTAAAGACCACAGGTTGCTCCCAAAGGGTTTGATTGGCTGGGGAAGCGGAGGGGGGCTGATCCCCCCCTGGGGTCTGTCTCTTCACTCTGGTAGTACGAACAAGCTTATTGTCTCCTGCTGGAGCAGCATGAGTGGCAGCCTACAGAGAGAGACAATGTGAAACAAAAAACATTGCATGTGGTATGGACTCAAGGGTCTCTCGTTGTTTGTCCTTTAAATCTTTTGTTTACAGAATGATGGACTAAAGATTCAGGAAAGACACAACAGGGACACAAAAAAAAATGTCACTGATATATACGGTATATGAAGGATTTTCTCACTACCTGCAACACTGAAAAAACATTTTTTACATTTAAAGTATAGATCATTGAGAAAAACTGTGGTGAGATTTCAGTTTTTTCATATTGTGGTGTGTTTTTGTCTTAGAGCTCAAAGAATGTCTAATATTAGATAAAGTAAAATTGAATTATAAAAGGAATGGTTAGCAGAAATTTTGCCACAGGCAGATAAGTCTAAAGTCCATGGAATCAACTGTTTACTGTATTTACAGTGTCCTATTATACATGTCACACGCCCACTTGGCTGATGCCAGGGCTAATAGGAGCACTGTCTTGAGTGACGGCACCTCCAGGTCCGTCTGACCCAGTGGCTCAAAAGGTAGACCCAGTAGACCATCCAGCACCATCTGAAGGTCCAATTGAGGGACAAAGTGTCAAGCAGGGGGTGTCAGCCTGTGAGCACCATGCAGGAGGCGCTTCAACGGTTGATGGCTCCTGGCCATGAAGCGATTTAAACCATTGTGGTCCATTGTAATCACTGCTGTAAGCACCCCAAAGTGGATGCAGCATGGCCACTTTCGAACAACCCCAGCAGGAAATCTAGAATACCTTGCATTGGGCATAAATAAATACAGATTGAGGTTCACCCACCAGTGAGTCAAGTAGGTCCTGAATTGTAAAGACACCATGGCCGGAGACCCAAGCCGTTCTGTCTCACCCTATCAAACTCCAAAACATGAGGTGTCAATTTTCAAAATAAAACACACTGTGCAGACCCCAGTCGTATTTCACATCACTACATCAATATTACGTTATAACTGATGTCACCAGGCCAAAATTCAACCGTCAGAGCATATCCGTCACCATGGACAGCGAGAGGTTAATCTTGGAAGTGGAAAATCAAAATATTATATGACAACACTGCTGCCATGACTGCCCCGGCCTCTAGCCTCCTCTCCAGGTAAAGGGGGGGCCTCTCTTCTCTCTGACACTGCTGGAGCAAAATGCTCTGCTTCTGAAATGTTCCCAGTGGGGTAGGATGCCATGCTGAGAACCGAACAAAACCACGTCTCAGCTGGAAAGCGACACAGCTGTGCCTGCTGAAATCAAGGCATTAAAGAGGTGTGCATAAGGCTATATAGTTAGAGTAGTGTCCTTTTTTCAGCCTTTTAAAATCCAAAAACACTAGAGAAAAAGTATAAGGAATGGATTTAACATTGTGTTCATCAACTCTAATGTAAAATGCTTAAAACATTGGCATGTCTGACTAACTAGCTAATAGTGTGTCCCGTGTAGTCTAATGTTAGTGGTTCTGTCATGCTCTATTGGATTTGGGAAGTTTACACTTTAGCAGTCCCCACCAATGTTACCTAAGATATTTCCACATTCTCCAAACACACTGTTTAGTCTTGATCCTAAATACTACATATAATACTATACTAGATAATACTAGATAATACTATCCTAACCCTAACCCTAACTTCTCATAACATACTATGATAAGTTACATGTAACATACTACATGGACTAACTCTACACTGCAATACAAGAACATTGTTTTTTTAATTTCCATACATGCTTCACCAAATGGTAAGGATGGCTTTTAGCACAATATCATCATCAAATGCATTATTTATGACCCCTTTTACAAGATTTTCTTTCAAAGCAAGCCATTAAAAAATGCCAAAACATGCACCATTTTCAAACAATTCATGGAGCTAACATTAGCTTAATTAGCTAGCTACAGCTGATAAACCTGCCAGTGACGGCTGTCATTTCAGCTGCCAAAATCAACAGTCTCTAGCAAGCAATAAGAAGCCAGATTTTGTGTCCCTTTTTCTGCAGTCAAGGATCCATTGTGGTAAATCTGCCTTAATCATTTTAAGTAATCTATGTGCCATGCGAGAACTGAAAGCTTGACAGACATAGCAACAATGTTATTGTTGTTACGATATGGAGATTAGTATAAAACAAACAGTATAAACAGTGGTTTAAATACTAATAGAAATAGAATAAATATTGGTATGTAGTAGATAGTTAGTTGTTCATTATTGGAGGAAAGTGTGTGGGGGTTGGGGATGATCAGTGCATGGTCTCATAACAAAAAAAACATTTATTTCTAGAATAAATTTACAGTAAACAACCGATATGAAATGTTAAAGCCACACAGGAAATGTGCAGGTAGTCTGAATCATAGCTGGGATTTGAGTGGATTTGTGCCCAGAGTCAAGTGATTAACGTGTCTGCCAAAAATAGAAGATTGGAAATAAATATTAAATATGAAAAAAAGCCTTGGGCAGCTCCCCACAACGACAAAAAGGAGCGTGATATTTTGTCAGAACAATGTTTACCTGTAGAGCAAGAAACAGAGCCAAAACCAGGATCCAGCCTGTTGTGGGCACAGTGGCCCTGTGATGCTGCTGTGCCAGTGGCATGCTGAGAAGAAACTGCAGTCCTGTCCACTCACACCTGTGCCATAAATAAGAGAAAGAGAGACAGAGAGAGCAAAAGAGAGAGCAAGAAAAAGTGAAGAGTTAGTAAAGCAAGTTTCAGGAAAACACCAGTGTATGATGGCCCCTTGCTTGTGTGAATATGTATCTTCAGTGTACATTTGTAGCTGTTCCAGTGTAATATTTAATGTGACAGTATGGAAATGTATGTGTATGTACATGTCTGTGTGTGTTTTATGTACGTGTGTGTGCGGGAAGTCCCACAACCATCAGCTTATCCTCTGTAAATGGTAAATAAATGCCTTTGATCAGATGTAAATTAATTGGCTTAAGAGGGAAAAATACTCTTCCAGGGATTAGGCAACAAGCTAAGAACCTTTGAATGTATGTCTCTGTGCAATACCAAATATTTGATCTTTCCACATGGGGCGAATCCAGAAATATTGCTCAGGCAGAGAGTTGATAGATGGATTTCAGCAGAGACATGGTTTGAGTGATGCCGCTATAATCCCCTCTCCATTGAGTGGGGAAGTAAGAACAGGGACATGCTGAAATAAAAGCCGCACAGAGGAAAAACTAATGTGAATCCTTCAAGCAGACTGTCACATATCAGCACAGACAAGACAGGGCAGAGCTGAAGTTTGCTTTTAAGGCGGCCATTTGAATTTTTATGTCACTATCAGCCAAATCAAACATCTTACACAAACTGCAAATATGTTTTATCATGCAAGTATGGTGACAGCTGGTTATACAAGACTAAAAAGCAATGATGTCAGTCACAATGTGTGTGTGCACGTCCAATCATTTTAGGCACTATTCCCTTGAGTTTTAGCAAGTTCGTGCTTATGTATGTGTGGGCAGTAATCCTTTCAGGAGGAGTTTTTTTAAAAGCATCTCACAGCTGCGCCCATGCAGAGTCTGTATTGAACAACCTCTTTCATCACAACAATGCATCTCATGTTGGTGAAGCAGGCTATTGCTTTCAACTGGCACCTTTTGTGAGAGCCAGATGGAAGTCTTCTTATCACACCTAACTGGCTCGGGCTCTTTTTGATCATTTAGGGTGAAAATGTTGAAACATCAGTGTATTTGCACATAAATGAGAAACAGAGAGAGTCCCACTGTGATCACAAAATGTGTCCCTTTAAGTTTGTTTCATTCAGGGGAAATAACATGTTTTGGGAATGTATGCATACATATTGATGTCCTAGACTTTCCTAAGACTTCACTTTTCAATATACTTTGTGCCCACCTGAGCATATACTTCAGTTCAAGAAAAAAATCTGAAACTTTTGTACTTGTACGTGTGCACATTTTTGTCTGTGTGTGTGGTGAAGGGAGGCACTTATATGAGTGTATAAAGTTGACACATACATATATCATACAAGACCCATAGGGGAAACAGAACTGGTGATATGTTACAATCTACAACATCCCTTGCCTCAGACTCTTTGGCCTTGGTGGAATCGACTCCCTCCACTGAAGAGATGGAAAATGTTCTACTTTGAAACCGCCCTCAAGCACGCAGCTGCTGTCTGACACGATACGAGCCGTTTAACTGGTGAATTCACCAAACAAATGAGAAGCGTGTAGATGATGAAGGAGTGAGATGGACAAAGCCAGCTGGAACCGTCCTGTTCACAGCCATTAGCTGAAGCAGTGTCCCTTTGTCTAACTTCAGTAGGTGGCTCGAACGCATGCTTAGAAGATGTGATGATGATAAATGGCACCACATGGATGTTTAACTCACTTCATGTAAAAGGCATGATGATAGAGAATAGCACTCTCCAGATCAACTGTTGCCATCATGTTTAAATACTACATTTTTTTTTAAAGCTGCTACACAATATTGACATTTGTGAATTTTAAAATGATTATTTGTTTTACAATATTTGTTTTATGTTAACGTGAACACATAACTTGAATAATCATTTTTGGTCAACTTTGTAGGTCTGTAAGTTTTGAATAGGTTCCTTGACAGAATTATGAATTGTAGTATATAAAAGTAGTGATGTCCTTATATCCAAGGACAAGCTCATTTTACATCCAAGCAAATATTAATTCACTATTTATTCTGTATTGGAAAGGTTTTATCCCTGTATATGCTGAAGTGTATGATTTTCTATATACATATTTCACATTTTTACATGTTTAGAACTTCTGTATGCCAAAGGAAACATTGTGGCTATTTTCCCCATAATTAGTAAACTATGTAATGGTGACACTGTTTCTAAATCATATTAAACATGTCATTTATATACTGAACTTTCTTAATTCTTAAACTGACATATACGCTGACACTGAATTATCTGGTATATACTTAAGTCAGCTGATAATATAAGTTTATTAATTGGGCCCTATTATATACCGGTTTCTGAAACTGAAGAAATAGTAGCAAAAATAGATGTATCATGAGATCAAAGTGTCATGCAACCTTTTTATTTCATTACAGACAAAAGACATAAAGGTCTAATGCTCAGTATGCATGCAAAGTGTATTGCTTTAAGGCATAGTGCTTTTAAACGTCTACCAAATACAGAGCCATACATTAATGCAAGCCTATATATAGTTTTACACTGGCAGTGACAAAAGTTTGAAAGAGGTTTAAAGTCATAGGATTTTACGTCATCGGGCCATGATGCACGCTAATGCCTACAAGCATTTCATTGCACAACAAGAGAAGGTTTTTCATGGAGGCTCAATTAAGGAGAGACCCACTCATTCAAAATGAAGAGAATCAAAACGCTCCAGGCAATCAAAACTATCTTCATTTATTCATTTTCTTTGTCCAGGAGAGACACATGCACTTAGACAAGCACATCAGCTAACACAAAACCAAACATGCTGATATATACGCCTTTAAATCCACAATACACACACACATACACAGTCATATCCACGTGTATGCATAGGAAAATACATGCCAGCACATGCACATAAGTAGAAAACCACACTGTGCTATGTATCAAGCGTTTTGAGCCTTTCGTTTTAATAACAGTCCACCTACCTTGATGATAATTCGATGTGTCTCAATCTAGAGACACTGTAAATATGTAAGTACAGAAAAACCCTTTGTAAAGTAGTTTAGCTGCATGGCAAGCTGAGTGTGTGTGTTCTTATCTACCATTAACTCACAACTAAATATTTTAGGTGTGTAGACAAGTATAAATACAATGACTTTGAGAGCGCTCTGAAACAATGCTGTCACTTTATTTATTATCTGGTGATTTTCTTGAGAGAAATTGGATGAGTTCAACCCCCCGCAAGGCTGAAATGAAACCGCCTCTTCCAATTATAATAAAAACCATCAGGGCACTTTATGCAATGTCACAAAGGAATAGATAAAATATTCAGCGCATACAAAAGAAGCCAATCAGAGAGAAATTAAATCCCAACTGTAAAATGAACCACAGAAACCTGCACACTTATAAGTTTGATGCTAAAACCACTTTGATCTTGTCTTTCCAACTTTTTCATCTTTGTTTGATTATATTTTTCTCTGAGGTGAGCTTTAGATTTCATTTGTCCTGAACCTTTGACAATATCTTTCTCTTTTATCCACAATGTGGTTTATGCAAGTTGATATGAAAAGAGAATTGAATTTGAAAATGCACAGTGTAATTACACTGAGATACTAATCCAGTCTTTGTCAAGAGGTTCAAAGAGAGTCCTTTCATCATGTACAGTAAATGCAGACGTGGAGTTGGATATTGGAAGAGTATAATAATATATAAATGTAACTTGTTTACAGCAAAGAAAATGCAATTATGAAGGCAAAAAGCTAAATATAAAAATTGACTTGATGTACTGGGCATTTATGACAGAAAAAATGAATAGCTAAAACAATGTAAAGATCTTTGTTGTCCCTGTTCAGCTAAAGAGGAACATGTTCAGCTGCTCTACATTTTCTGGTTAAACAAAATCAATGGCAAATGTGGAGGTATATTAGCTATTTGAAATATAATAATAGTAAATGACTGAGCTGGCTTCCTTGTTACTGATGTCCCCAAAGTCAAACAAACACTTACAGACTATACCATTACATTGGTATCTCATCTTTCACATATAACCTGCCAAATGTGCACACTGACACCCATGCACACACACCATGCCCACTGAATATACGAATACACACAAAAAAAGAAAAACAAATATAGTAAGGAAATGAAAGCCAAAAAATATAAGGTTTAAGTTAAATATCAGAGGAAAAAAGCTGCATCTTGCGGCTTTTTAACATTTTCACCTTGTTAATGCTTTATTTTACAAGCCCCTTAATTTTATACTAATTTCCTGGAAATTTGAAATGAGTCATTTGCAGGTATTTAATGGTCTTTTTTAAAAAACTTATACAGAGAGGGCGGTTCAATTTGGTACAAATTATAACTGAAAAAGTATGTTCTGTAAGTTAAAGATTTAAGAGGTTAGTTTATTGTATGAGCCCAGATATAATGAATTGGGACTTACCAACTAAACAAGCTTATTTATTTATTTATTTATTTTTCTCCTTTTTTTAATAATATGTATCAAATTGCAAAAATCCCCCTCTCTGTAAAATGTACTAAAAGGTAACTTTTAAATACTTGCAAATGACTGTCTATAAGCTGACCTGTAAATTAAAGTGTTACCTTCACCTTTTATTTTTACTTTTATGTGGCTGATACAGTTGTATTTCATTGTATGCAAGAGTTCAGTCCTTGTTTAGCATCAGTGAAGCATCATTTTCTCAATCTGTCCATGAAAAGGCAGAGTAGGAAGGGTGTCTGCAGTTCAATGCAAATTTCTCTGTAGGGATTACTGGGATTTGTGGTTGCACACACCAGGTCAAAAGCTCACACTGCAAAGTGTTTTATGATGCTTTGTGGCTTTATCAAGAAGTGCTCTTGCTTATACACAGATCATGATTTTAAGGCTTTTGTTAATTATATGTTGACCTTGATATACACTCTAAATATTGTTCATTTTTTAAATTTTTTTTAAAAGTTATATAAGCATAATTTTTATATACATTTATCATTTTCCTGCATTGAAGTTTAATATACATTTTTTGTATGTTTTTTTATTTATAGTTATTTATCATTAAAAATTCCCAGCAGAGTTTACTTTTTCAATGCACTTATGTCATGTTATACAATGTAGTTTATTGTTAAACTGTAAAATATAATGTCTTCATTACCACATTTGAGGGATCACTGCAAAAAATGTGCCAATATGTATATATTGTGTATATAAGATTATCGGCCGATGTATCGATCATAATTTTTTACCCCCTAATATCAATATTGGCATCAGCCCCAAAAATCCAGTATCCGTCTGGCCCAACTAAACACTTTAGGTATACATATGCCTAGTACTGAGTATGAACTGGCTTTGCTTCCAGGGAAGACACATTATGTGGGGCATCAATCTCATAACGTGCTGAAAATACTCATTAGAGATTTTGGTCCATGCAGAATTCATACTCTGTCATGTTATTGCTTTAACAGATTTCACTTTGCTAACTCCTTTTTCACCACCTGCAGATAATGGATGTCACTGTCAAGTTTCTTGAACCATCAGAGATGACTCACTGGGATCCTCTTTCCTTACTCTTGTCTCTTCTTCCAGACTGTTTTCCTTGGTCCTCCTTCACTGACAAGTTTTGTTGTTCTTCCTCTTTTTTCTGACAGAACTGCCACTGACTACATGATTTTGTTTATCACTACTCACAATAAGGTCTATACACTGTATTGTGAAACCCATATTGTCTGGAAACAACAACTCTGCTTAGATGGTGCAGTAAATGCTTTAGTTGAGCAGTAACTGAATCTGTTGACATACCTAATATACAACTGCAGCCACAATTCACTCTATAAAAGATGACTGTTCAAGTTAATGAGCAACTTTACTTAATAGCGTATGCACTGACTATTTGTCCCCTATGAAGGACAAATTGTTGTTGTAAAACAGGTGACATTATCTTACCTACAATTACAGGCAGATTTTTCACTTGTTTAAAAAAATATTTTTTCATGGTTTAAAGGAAAACTATGGTTTATTACATGATGATTTTTTTTATTAGTTCAATCCATTAATCAATTGTGTGACATCCCTCTCTATGCCTTTTGCTTGGGAAGTGGCTTTGGCTTAGGGGCTGGTAGGCGGGATTGGAGAGGACATCAGGAAAGTACCTCCACCTGGGTAGTTTAGGCTTCAGTCTATTTAAATGGTTTCTTTGTTTACCTTTGTCTTTCTTCTTTCTCCCAGTCCTCCATCAGCCAGATGAAGTAGGGTTAGGGTTAGAGCTGGTTTGGTACACATCACATACATCACTCATCAATACACTGCATTCATTTCTGACTTAGCTGACTAACATTAATTATATTTTAACTTACGTTGATAACAAATTGTTGTTTCAAAAAATGTATTAATTTATGATTTCCTTTTTTTGTCGCTGACTCTGGAGTCAGGGGCTCGTTTGGGATCTGAACATCCATCAGGTGAAGTAATGTGTTTGTAGTGGTGATGTCTTTTGTTAGATTATTTGTGATTGTTAATGTAGTTGTGGTGTGGAGTACTGTAAGTAACTGCTTCAGTAGTTTTGAGTCTCACTCTGCCTAGGTAAACACTGGGCAAGTTTGACAAGCTTGCCACTTTGTTTTACGTTTGTTATTTTTGGTGGTAATCCTGAGTGGGAGCATGCTTCAGTGTATTGAAGTCGGCTACATCGCTGGTATTTGGTGATGGTAACCCAGTGTTTAAAGTGGCAGTTCACGTATGTTGGGTCTTTAGGGCAGTTTCCATTGCCGGAACTTCTGGGTAATTTTACGGGGCTGTGACCGTTGGCTGTGACCGTTGGCTTGTGTCTCCATAGCAGGAACCCCCCTTGAAGCACAATCGCCCCGAGAACTTTTACGGGGGCAAAATGAGTCCCTGCATTGGGGTATGTACTCCGTGCGACCCCAAAAAATTCCTGCGTGGGGCTTTAGGTTGACTCGGTGCTGAATGGGCATAATCAAAGCGGGATGTGACGTCAACTAAAGGCACCAAAATTAGCGCCTATAAACTGTTACAGAACGGTTATGTCACCTCCAGAGTCCGGTGGGTCCTTCCAAGGTCCTACTCTGCAATGGAGACACAACGCCTGAAAGGACCAAGTGAGAGGATGTTCCTTTAAAGATCCCGCCTCATAATGGAAAGAAGACATTTGCTGTTGGTGTATGGCAGCAACTCTGTACTTGGTCTACTTGTTGTGACCCTTTATGGTTTGTGGCTGTTGCACTCCACTTTTGCATTGGTCACCTGTGTTGTGTTTGGGCTTGGTAAATGCAGTAACTTTGTTTTTTTTGGTGGCGTTCAGCTCATGGTGGTAGCTATTTTGTTTTGAGTGGGAGTGGAACCCACTCGTATGGCTACTTGCTAGAGTGGTGCTCATTATCAAACTCAGTGGCAGTAACTGGCCTTTTCGTGTGTTAAGATCTTGTTGCTGCTGTCTTAGCAAGATTGTTTGATCCAGCTTTGATATAGGTTGACATCTTTTTGTCAGCAGTAGTCCCAATTGTGACTTAATTGCACACCTTGTTACCTTCATATTTAGGAACTGTGTGAGTATTAAGTGGCAAAGTTATTTGGTTTAAGTAGAATATGGATCAGTATATGCCTAAATAAAAAGCACTCATTTCATTTCAAGTAAAATGCATTGCAATGAATGATGTGATATATTTGTGCCGCATCTTTTTTTAAATGTTTTTGTACTCATGCATTACTGTGGAACAAACTACTTATTCATTGTTCTAAGTGTGGGGGTGTTATGGCTGTATATATTGCCTGTGTATTGTGTTCTTTTCCTTTCCTGTCTATTGGGTCATGTAAACCTAATCAGTCCACAATAAGGTGCACCTACCCCAGGGAGGAAGAGGTTAAATGCTCCAGGATCCTGTGTCAGAGGAGAGACGTCTTGTTTGTTGACTGCTGGTCTTGCCTCTCAGCCTGGGATTTTGTTATTTTGTTGTTTTTTTTTTGTTATTTTGTATTTTTTGGTCAGGTGTTTTAAAAGGTGTTGAGGTTTTAATTTGGGTAAATTGTTGGATGATGGATGGATTGTTGTTTTCCCCATAGGACTAACAAAGGGTGGTGTGTAACAATTGCAAAAATGTTATCATATCTGTTGTAATGTAAGATCTTCACTGCTATTCAGGGTTTTAGTTATATCAAGTTTAAATGGACAGGAAAAAATGCAGGGCTGTTCATCTGCTAGATGGCCTGTAAGAGGAGAGGACAAATACTTATTTTGTTGCAGCTGATGTTGTATTAATACAGTAAATGATCACACAGTAGTACAAGAATGTTGAAGATGTGTTAATAGTAAGGGAAAAATGTACCACGCACGATCAATAGTATCAAAGAGGTTCAGCTTAGATAGCTTCAACTTGTTGTTTTAGTTTTCATTGAAGGTGTAAAGATCTGCTTTTCAGAATTCCTTATTGGAAGCAACAACATGATTATAGGTTATTACCACAGCAGTACTAACAGCTGCTGTGAACTGCCTCCCTCGCCATGGATGAGTTGGCCATGACTTGTGGGAACGTGTTGTGCTGCAGCTCACAATTCACAATGGGTTGTAATGTTTTTTTTCCCACGGGCTTTCATTCAAAACATGCTGTATGCATTTAAACCTAGCAAAGCAACTTCAGAGGTGCTGCATTAACGCCTCGTTTTCATTATCTGTATGAGTTATCAATATACAGGTCACATTTTTAATACAGTATAAATGGTAAGTATACAGTAAGTATAAATGGCTATAAATGTGCCTAGAGTTTAAGAATATAAGAAGGTATTTTTCATGAGGTAAAGATTTAAAAATAAAGAAAACATGATTGAAATAAAAAAAATCTGTTCTCAGAAAGACAATATTCTATAATTACAGAAACAAGTGAGAGTTAAATGATTACAGGGATTTAATAATACACGAAAACAAGAGAACTGACAAGAGGGTTCAAGAAACGCAAAAAAGAAAGCTGAAGAAAAAGAGCAAACAAGCCTCTCTCATCCAGCCAGCTGCATCATGAAACAAGAAGCAGCCACTGAATGCCTCACTTCCCACACAATACTCATGATCACAGTCCCTCTCTCTGAATAGATGTGTGTGTAGGTGGGTGTATCTGTGTGTTTTAGCTGCTTGGGACCCACAGGAGATTAACATCCCAGTTGGATTATGGAAGAGAGATGTGCTGGGAAGCTTCATTAACTCTCACTGTGTGTGTGTGTGTGTGTGTGTGTGTGTGTGTGTGTGTGTGTGTGTGTGTGTGTGTGTGTGTGTGTGTGTGTGTGTGTGTGTGTGTGTGTGTGTGTGTGTCTGTGTGTGTGTGTGTGTGTGTGTGTGTGTGTGTGTGTGTGTGTGTGTGTTCACTCTCTTCCTGTGGCCACAGGGCTTTTTAGACTGTTGCCTCCCAACTAAGTGCCTGCTGTCTACCCCATAGACATATGTCTCAATCTGTGTATGTGGTCTCTTTCCTCCCTGTGGCCCTCGGGTGCTCAGTGAGAACAGATAAGTCAGCCCTGGGAGCAGTTTCACTGTCACTATCCCTTTAGAAGTCGAGAGGAGGACAGTGAAAACGTTTATGAAGTGATCGCCTTCTGTAATCCAGCTGCGATGGTAATCTCCAGTGCCTCCCCAACTGCTAAGACACAGAGGCACACAGTCACACAGTCCGTCAGAGAGATACTGTGATCGTGAGCAGTCAGTGTGAAGGGAGGCATCAAGTGCTGCCTCTGGTTTAAGATGCTGCAGGCCCAAACAAGGTACCAGGGGCCAGAGAGCATCCAACTACTGAAATCCATTGTCTTGTCACTGCTCTGCAAGGTCATAATGTGGAATCAGGAAAGAGGAGAATGGCCAAGTGGACAATTTTCTGCCTTATTCACACTTTGCTTCCTCATGATTTTATTCACCATCTTTCTGTTCTTTTATTTGCTGCTCTCATTTTTATCTCCGGTTGTCATTGCCCCCATCTCCTTTTATATCTCTGACAGGGTTTTCTTTTTCCCGCTTTTGAGTAAGGATTTTCTTTATCCCTAAAAGTCTTTTTTGTTTGACTCAGCAAAGTAAATCTGTCCTGCCACTGCTGTATAATGACATATCTGTGGCTGATTCTCAGGTTGAAAGCCACATACAGTAGAGAGGGAAAGACTGACTTTTCTCCTTGCTATGTTCATTCCTTTCTTTCTTACTCTCTCTCTCTCTCTTTCTGGCAGCAGCCCTGTTATCCCCTCTATGTTCACCCTATGGAAGTAAAGCCATAACCTCCATTTGCACAGGTTAATGTGCAGCCACCTCAACATGAACACAAAACCAATACCAGGCCTTCTTGCAGGGGTGATCGCTCACTCTCCCCCTCTCCCGTCTCCTGCTTTATTCCTTTTCTGTCCCTGCCTCTCTTTTTAGCTCTCTCTGTCTCTCTCTCCACCTTGTAAATTGGACTCTGGCAACATTACGATGCTTTTCTCATTATCCCCATCACTCTGGCCAAATTGCCTTGTCTTTCAGGACCATTTGGCTCTGTTCATTGGCTTCTCCTGCAACCTGAGAGCTGCACAAGTCTTTTTCCTCCATCTCAGGGCTGTTTCAGAGCAAAGATGGGACTGAGAAATGGATTCCATTCAACAGCAAATAATACAACCTCAGGCCGCTGATGACTGCCTGCACCATGCTGCACACTGTGACCAATTTATCACAGAAGATGTAAACAAATGTCCACAGCTAGAACTGAGATAACATGTAGTTAAAAAGTATGAAAATTGGTTCAACTGTTATTGTTCATATTCGTCATTTAGGTGATAGTGTAATGTATAATAGTGTGGAGTACTGTGCATGTATCCTCACATCTGTACAATGGTTAAAGTTCCTGGGGTTGGTGATTTTGAAATTGTGATAAACCAATCACAGTTTTAAATGATCCATTTCACCACAGCACATCATTTAAATGTGCACAGCACATGGTAGGCTATGATCATAAATTACATGTCAAATCCTGGGTAGTGACTCAAGTAGAAGAGACTACTACAGGAATAAATGCATTCAAAAAGTTTACCATGTTGGTCTGAATATGACATTTTTGTTTGTTTGTTTTTCCTGGAAATATGTCTAAAAAAGTGGGGTTGTCTTATATATAGGGACTAGAAAATTACATGTTCATAACATCAGCCATTGTTTTTGAATGGATAAAATACTGGTGTAAAACTGACCCCTACATGGAGTAGACTAGGCTAGTAAGTGTCTTAAAGTCTGTATATGATGATAACATTAGAGTCAGCCAGCCTTAAAAGTGTTAGGTCAAGTTTAACCTTCAGGAGTTTCTGAAGGCTCATGTAATGTGTTTCTCTGCCATGGAGGAAATAAATTCATGACCAGTGAAATCGAGTCAAAAGCATCTTCTAACGTCTGTACTGCAGAAACAGAATATGTCAAGCTGCCAAATACCACTGTGACAGATGATGAGGAGCTCAAAAAGACAAACAGGTTGTCTTATAAATGCAAACTGAAAGAGCCTGGTAGGACAGAGTGTGAGAGTATGTAATTATACTATGATGTATGCTACATTCAAAAAGTAATTTTTCAAGAACAGGAGTTGTAAAAGGGGGGTTATCTTATAATCAGGGTCCCCTCATATTTGAGCCAATACAGTATTTGGGAACCATTTATTTTATAACATTTGAGGTTTAAATTATTTTAAATTTTAGGTTTCAAATATTTGTATTAGCGGTTCAATGGTTTGAATAGCTTACACTTATTTATGAGGTAAAACAAATAATAAATGGATGCAGTTGGTTAATTTAGACACTGATGTGTCATTGATATTTAATTACTGATTATTACAAGTGACACTTTTGGTGGTGCTTTTTTCAATTCATTTTCATTTGAAAAATCCCCCAAAGAGACAAAAATAACAATACATTTAAACTACTATTGTCTGTCATTATACCAACAGCCTGATATGTCTTTTGACTCATAAAATAAAATGGGTCATTAAATTCTGTTGTCATTAAAACAATTTATAAAACACACAAAAGAATCATATTGTTTCAACCTGACATCACTCAAACTGTGAGCGTGGACTCTAGCTGAACTCCTGGTCTATACTACAGTTCAGTTTAATTTTGAAAGATAAAGGTACACAATGAGTATCTTACATGTTTATCCTTGCAGCCTTCATCAGTGAAAGATGATTCGTGTAAAATGACAAGTGCAACCAATTACAGGAAGTTGATTAAATCATGGATGAGTTACTGCAATTTCCAATTATACAGTGAGCTGAAATCAGACCCTGTATTGCATGCAGGTGAAGAATCACCAACATTTGTTTGCAAATGTAGGTAGACTAGTACAGTAAAACTGTGCATTACTTCATAATCTCGAATGATTGAGTCTAATTGACTGCATTTAAGGTTTATATTGTAGATAAGTCTAGAGAAAATAATTAACACTTGAATGACTCACTTGAATGTTTAAATACCAGCTCAAGGGTTGGTCTTGGAAGAGACCACCCATTTGAACTCCATGTTGACTCTGACTTGGCTCCCTTTTGTATTTGGCAATAACTCAGACTGCCTACAGCTCTGGTTTAGTCTCAACAGTAAAATGATTGGTCTCATTGCACATTTTATTTTTTGTAAGTAACATTTAAAATGTGACAATCTATAACTACAGATACACTCTGACAAATAGAACAAACACAACAAAAAAGACAAAATGAAATACTACAAAGAAGAAAAGCTCTGAGTCAAACATTGGAGAGAAAGCGGGAGAGAAAAAGCTACCAGAGGGGAGACCATGAATACAGACAAGAGAAGTCTAGAAAACAGACACGAGACAACATTAAGGAGTGAGAGAGAAACAGAGTGACCAGATGACAGAGTGTGAAAGGACAGTTAAAAATGTAGAGAGTAAGGGTAAATGCGTAAATCCTTTTGAGCTCACACAGCTATGAGTCAGGAAGAATTGAATGGATTTTTTTTTTCTCCCACTGTCTGCTGTAGCTGAATACCCAATGCTCTTCTACTCTGTCATCACACAATAGATGGCTTTTAGCAAACTCATTTTCCATTTCAGAGCTGCCCGCTGGTCATTTTAAAATGGACAAAAATTATAAAAATAATAAAATAAAATGTAATAAAATAAAATCATATCTATCTATCTATCTATCTATCTATCTATCTATCTATCTATCTATCTATCTATCTATCTATCTATCTATCTATCTATCTATATATATATATATATATATATATATATATATATATATATATATATATACATACATATATATGTTTGTGTGTGTGTGTGTGTATTCTTTGCAAAGGAATTACGATCTATACAGAGTGCGGAAAAAAATGAAAATGTTATTCCTTCTTTTTTTGCTTTTTTGTCTGCATTATGCCTCAAAATCATTTACTTATTATTTAGTATTTTTGTCTACTTATGTGTTTTATAGTAGCAAAACACAAAGTACAAGAACTCAGTACCATTTTGCAGTTTGTTTTTTCCTCTATATAGTACCTGGAGTAAAACACATCAAATGTTCTGTCAGTGCCTGGGGTTGACATCCACTTGCAGTCACCTGCCTCCCTTTCCCTCCCTTTCTTTCCAGTGCTGTCACTCTACCCCCCTCCTTTTCACCTAAAACAAAAAATGGACAAAAAACTTCAAAAAGCCCTGTCTGTCTTCCCTGCGCCATTTCTGCCTGCTGTTGTCTGTTGGTCTCTCTCCCTCCCTTTCACGCAAGCCATTGCTGTCCTTTCATCTTCCTCTTTCAAAGGCTTCTGTTTCTTGTGGGACAGGAATGACAGCACATTCTCCTCTACCTTTCATATATAGTAAATAGGTGAGGAAAAAGTTACCCTCCTCCCACCTGTACTATCGTTTTTTCTCTGTTCTATGATATAAAGGTGGGTCGAAATGATACACAAAATGCAGCAACAATCCAATACCATAAGCTGTGGGGAGATGATAAAGCAACGACTGAGGATCAAAAGGATTGACACGTTCTTCTGTTGCTGCTGTCTGTTCAATGCCAAGACAATGAGGGAAGAAGTGCTCCCAGAGCTCAGTAGGGATTGTATTCAATTACCGAATAAACAGCTCAATGGCAGAGAACCACAATAAGTGGTTATTTTAAAGCTTGCGCCACATCATGTTTTATTGACTGCCATTATCATGGGTATCGGCTACTATTGTGATGACATTGTCCTGCTTCAGTGCAATTTCTTTCTAAATGTGGTATTCTCTTATAAATCATAAATCATACTGCGCAGACAAGTTACAGTCATGTTGAAACATGTTTTTCAATGACTTTTGGAATTATTGTGTGTAGCATGCCAGTTTGTGTCCCTGTATTTTTATTTGTGAACTTTATGCTCACTTTTTGTTACCTTCTACAATACTCACGTACTCTGCCTTATCTTTCAATACCTTTTTGCAACAGAAAAGGATGGAAAAAGGTGTTCTGATAAAGCAGCAAGGAAAATGCTCTCAATCTTTGAGAAATACCTACTTTTAGTGGAATGATAATAAATATGTATTTGTAGAAGTACAGACAGATGAGTAACTACACACCAGTATTTATTTTTTGCTGGAATCAGAGGTTTTGTTTATCAGACATTTTTTGGGTAATTTCCCTGAAACTACCAAACTACTTCAACCTTTTTATTAACACACTGTCACAGATGAAAAGACAGAATTACTGACCAAGCTATTACACTTTTAAGACTTTTTTTTTTTTTTTAATTATTGATTAAGCTCAAACTGTTGGGACAGATTGGCGGGCCTTTCATTACCGATCAAGCTGAGGAGAAATTGGTCAGACTTTCATTGCTGAGGGGATATGGAGAGATTCAGCCAGGAAATGTAGACAATCTCATAGGTCAAGTCCCTTGACATGAGGGTAGGCAGAGGGGCATTACTGACCATCTTCATATAGAAATCTGTGGTAACTGTTTCATTCTTGTTTAAAGAAGCTGTTGGATTTACTACATTTCTGCTTAAAAATATCAAGAATTTATTGATCTGTAATGGTGGATTAACCCAAGATTGTCAGATCCCTTGCCCATATGAAAGACTGGCCTTTGCCTGACTTCATTGGCTACCAGTGCAATAAAAGACTCATCTAGACTTTTTATTCATTACCTTAAAGACATGTCTTGGACGAGCTTAGCTGTATCTGAGCTTTTAAGCCCTTATGAGCCCAAGCACAGCTTCGCATCCTCTGGCAGTGGTGGTCTGGTCATTTCATAGTCTAGACAGACAACTAAGGATTATCAAACTCTCTCCATCGGGACCTCTGCAGCCTCTTTGAACAACCTGTCTGATGCGATCAAGCCAAACTTTCTTTAAGGACTCATGAACTGCAGTTTGTCTGCATCAAGTTTTTGTTGGTTTGACTGCCCTTTGAAATGTAGAACTAGCGTGCTTTGCTGCAACTTGTTTTGATGTCGTTTTTGGTTTTGCTTAAAAGGTACTAGTTGTGTTCTGTCAGATGTCTGCCATCACCTTCTTTAATCTGTTTGATCAATTAGTACCATAAAGGATATGAGCGAAGGATTTTTTCATGTTAACTTTCAATTTTGGATTTCTTTAAATGCAATCAAGAAACATTCAAATTTCTAATTCCAAGGCAGGAAGGAAACCATGAATAAAGACACCAAAGCAGAGCTTATAAAGCGTCAATGTTATTAAGCTCTCTTGTGTAGTAATGGGGGATATATCTGTCATTTTTATGCAATAATACTTCTTACTACATAAAACACTGTACTTTAAAGAAAAGTTCAAGTAAACTGTGAAGACACTGAGTATTGATGGAACTGACAAAGGGTCAAATTGGCAAGGCTTCCAGTATAGAGAGAGGTAAGGTCAGACTGAATGTGTTATCTCTGCCACATCTCTGTACTAGGACATCAGACTGTGATGCTATCAGTTCCAGGAATAGCCTGGTGAGGAGGAGATACAAAGGTCCAGTTCATTAGTGGGGAACCTTTCACAGTGACGGACTGCTTTGACTGTTACAGCACAATGGTCTTAACAGAACAAACACACAATAAAAAAAAAAAGTTTCACCAGTAAGGGAACAAATATAAATAAAATGTCTAATTTCAATGACAGCTCTTGTTTCCAAGAGTTAATAAAACATTTCTTTGGCATGAATCTTTGACTAGTTTGGTCAGATTCATGAACAAGTGAATGCCATAGATTGTTGTGTATTAATACATATTCTGCTTAAATTTCAGCAGGTTACCTTACTTTAAACCTAAACATTGTTTTACAAGATAGTGGAATTACACCACAGGTGTCAATATGGTTGCCAAAAAAAAGAAAAAACTGTTTTTTAAAAGATTTAATTGGTTACACTTCAGAGAACATAATCTTTAACTGAAAACACCAAGTCATCCATCAAATCACATGCTAACACCTGATTTTACCGTCCTTCAACATACCGTTCTGTCCCTGTGGTATTTTGTGTCTCAATACACTTTGTGGTGTCTATTTTTAAAAGTGTAAACAGTACAGTGTATTTTTGTTTCTCAGTGCTTAATTTTAGCTGTATAGATGCGCACATGATGTAAGGTTGCATATATATCTATACTATGCATCTGTTTTTGTTCTTCCTTTTGCTGCTGTGACATTTCTGTTCCCTGTAAATTTATTTCATACTACTATTATCTTAATACAAAGTAAAGTATGATACAATAACTAATAGTCTTTCATAATTTAGCACAATCAGCACATGATTTTTCAGCATATCATATAATATTTACTATTTAGAATTATTTCAATTATTTAAAATAGTTTTGCTTATAATTAATTTCCTTAATAATAAATACATGCATGTTTGTTTTTTTTTTCTTTTTTCTGTGTGTCAGTGGTGGGGTGGGATGAGGATAAACAGATTTAGCACGTCAATTCACTATTTTAACCTGGTATTTAGTGAAATATGGTCATGATTTCATCGTATTGCACAACCCCACCATAACAAGTCAAAAAAGAATGAAAGCAGTGAATGCCATGCTTTGCAATGTTGTGTTATGACAAAAGAGTAGAGAAAACAGTGACAAATGCATAATCCATCATATTCCAAAAGGTGTCTAAGGCAAATGTCAGTGAAATCCTGACATTTTAACTCCCCAGATGTATATGGTGAAATCTGAATGCTGTCAGTGCAAGTTGAAAGACTTTCATGTTTAAAGGTTTTAAAGTAGTTCTCCAGGGTCTCTCTGTCTGTACGCTACATTTCATAGTCTTATGTAACATTATTATTTCTCGTGTCATTTACTCCAGTGTTGTCCTGTGCCATTTATTCCCTATGGTGAAGATGTTCCTCCACTTAAAATACCCCACCAAATTTTACAGTCACCATGTTGCCCTTCGTGTACTATGTGTGACAGTACGGTCTTTAAAGAATATCTAAACGTTACTCTGGATGCTGAACTCATCTCCAGGTTGAATTTCTGATTCCTTTTACACAGTTCAGATGCATTTAAACAAAGTTGTGCAGAAGATATCCTCAGAATAAGGAGCCTTGTTTGTCTACTACTCTTCTGGATGCACCGGTGTCTCCTGGTGCTGTTGCCATAATCAAGACTGACACAGGCACACGCACTATAATCCCCATTGATTAGAAACTTGAGATCAAAGGCTTCCACTGCTGTCACTCTCACCTCCTGTCTCCACTCTGCTAATGCTGCTCCTTTCTTTCATTGCCTCCCTTTGTCCTTCTTGGTCCTCAGTCGCTGTGTTTATGTGAACGTGTATCTGAATGTTTCTCTTTTGTTCTGAGGTTCACCTTCTCATTCGTGTCTCATTTGCTTTTTTATCTCTTGCACCTGTTTCAATAGCCACTGTATGTTTACATAGAGCCTTTCGGTCTACTAATAACCAGAAGCTAAGCTCGACATGAACACTTCAGTCAGAATAAACTGGTTCATTCTAAAAGAAATGTCTTTCTGCATGCTTGACCGCCTAGTATTTAGTAGTGTAGTGAATTCCAAATCATGACTGGTGCTGTGGGTGGCCCGCCTTCTCGTGTTTAATGACTGCAGGAGTAATAAGATAGTTTAATCAGTAGAAGCGTCAATATTAAAACTGCCACAGTTACCAAAAACTGCCAGTTGCCATTTCACTTCCACTTTTTCACTTTCTTTTCTCTTTCCACCTCCATTTCACTTCCTCTCCCTGACTCTCTCCTTTCTCTCTCTCCGAGTCTCTGTATCCCATTAAGACGATGAAGATGTTTTATCACCCACTAGCTTCCTTCGTGCATTCCAATTCTCAATTCTCATCCATGGAAAACAAATCTATGAATATATTTGGAGACACACCACTGCATTATGATGTGCTTTTTAGTGTTAACCTCATATATTTGGGATCAAACCACTTACATAAGAAATCACTGGGCCTCCAGCATATTAAAGCATTGCACACACACACACACACACACACACACACACACACACACACACACACAAACACCAGAGGTGGAAAGTAACAAATTACATTTACTCACGTTACTGTAATTGAGTAGTTTTTTGTATACTTGTACTTTTTAAAGTAGTTTTAAAAATCTGTAATTTTACTTTTACTTAAGTATGTTTTGTGTGAAGTATTGTACTTCGCTACATTTTAAATCACATCCATTACTGAGTAAAAAAATGTTGGCCGAATTTTTTTTTTTTTAAAGCAAATGGGATCGTACAGCATCATTAACCAGCATGATACAATAACTTAACATTCATAAATTATTGCAGCATGTGACAACCTGGCAGCTAGGTCTCATAGCGACGTATAAACTCTAACAGAACACAACAAACTCACATATTTATGGACGCACACTAAAAGAAATGTCCATTAGATGTAGTGCCGTCATCTGTCTCACTCTGCAGGTACAGGCATTGAGCATTTGAAAAGGACAGTGTCGGAAATGAGAGAATTGAGCAAATTGTGCACAGGGGCACAGCCTTTTCAAAGTTTGGTCTTCTTTGGGTCATTTAAAGAAAAGTTATTGCTCTTGTGACCTTGACCCGTATTGATTTATAGATTTGCAGTATGACTGTTGGTTTACAGCAGGGGCGATTGTAGGAATAGGATCAGACCTTTAGAGGGGCTCAGCTCCTAATGAGAAATTGACATTCAATGCCCTGCAAGTGTTTAACAAAAACAAAAAACAATAATAAATAATAATTAATAATAATTCAGTGTTTCCCACACAATTTTTAGAGACTATGGTGGGTTTATTATTTATTTTTAGGGGTGCTGAGATC
The DNA here is from genome assembly GCF_963691925.1 of Scomber scombrus. NCBI lineage: Eukaryota > Metazoa > Chordata > Actinopteri > Scombriformes > Scombridae > Scomber > Scomber scombrus. Next base: position 15,143,680 of record NC_084980.1, read on the forward strand.
AAATTTAGGGATGTTAGAGCATCCCTAGAAAGGGTCTTAAATCACGCCAGGTTTACAGAATCCACAATTTATGCCACCTTCAAATTTGTTTGAAAATGTTTTATGGGATGGTCTTCACTAAAATGACACATATCTCCATAAATGTCTTAAATGTTGTGTGTCGACATATTTAATTTTGTCATTGAAGTTGAATTTGTAAATGTATACCGTTACCTTTAATTAAAACAACATGTTAGAGATTTATGGGCCATCACTTTGTCCTTTTTGAACTACTACTACTACTCTTTCAGTTGCACTTAATACATTTTCATTCCATCTATAAAAACTCCACAACTCTGGACATAAACAGCATTTCTGTATTAATGGGGGATGTGACACCTTTGTTGTGTAACCAAATCCTTAAAATTGACCATAAAAACCTGATGTTAGTGTCGACCAGGTGGAGACACTGGTGCTTACACAAGTGTTTTAATGAGTATGCTACAGTGTTCTTCACTGCATTCATTGTTGAAAATGTTTGATTTCACAATTATTCTGTGGTCTTGATATCACAACTGACTATCATGGCTGTGGTTCTCACCTCCAAGTAACTTGCAAACCAGTGCACATAAGGGCAGATGTTACTGAAATGACAGTATATTGGTTTTATCAGTAAAAGCGGTTCCGACTGGTTTAGAATAAACAACTGTGAGACTTCAGAAGCTATAGTTTTTCTAAATAAAAAAAACATGTAATCACAAATATGTGACTTTGTATAGCAACTTGTAATAGAACAAATCGTATTTTATTGTCTGTTGCCTTTTTTTTAAATTACTATTCACGGAGTGAAAGGTGGCATTAAATTATGCCGAGCTAATTACTAAATATGCACACAATAATGCTGCTACTGCAAAGACTGCAAGAAGAGTCATGGAGTCTAAACTGAGAGCTCCTCATCTTAATCCTGTTTATGTAACTACAAGCATTATTTTTATAAACCACAGAAAATGGTGTTTGGGGTATACAAGCTCAGAAGCTCAACATCCTGGCAACACCTGATCCACCTGATTTTAGAGTTCAAACCTGGAATCCACTTGGAACAACTGACTAGTCCAGTGTGTAAATAAGCACAGTAGGTCAGGTTGTTAGGGCTGTGCTTTAAAATTTAATTAAGTGATGAAGATACCCTTGCTGTTTAACTCATGTGTAATTAGTGAGAGCAGTGCAGCATACTTTCAAATTAAATTATGGAAACACACATATCATTTGTGATGTTAAAATGTATTGCACAAGAAAAAAATAACAACAAATAACAAAAACATCAAAAAACTATACTAAAAAAAGAAAAGAAAAGAAATAAAACTTGCTTACAGCAAAAAGGAAGAGGCAATAACTGTTTGTGTGCCAGCTTTGTGCTGAGTGGAGGACTGTAGATGGTCTTACTTGATTCATCATCTGCATTTGTTTTGTTTTGTGTCTTTCTTTGTGACTAATAGTGATTGGACAACAGAAATTAATACTGATCAGTAATCAGTAATCACTAATCAGGTAGAAAAATGTTGTGTATATGCATGTTCACCGTTGGCACACGCTGACTTTTTTACTGACATTGACTGTTTACTGAAAACAGTCCATTTAAAGCCTGCATGTAAACACATTAAGTGACCCCAGTCCACACTTAGGGGCTTAAAAATAGATAAAGGTGTGAAGTGTGCATGTGTGTGTGTGTGTGTGTGTGTGTGTGTGTGTGTGTGTGTGTGTGTGTGTGTGTGTGTGTGTGTGTGTGTGTGTGTGTGTGTGTGTGTGTGTGTGTGTGTGTGTGTGTGTGTGTGTCTACCATGAGTGCAGTGACAATCCATTTTTGTTCCTATTAGAAAGCAAGTTGTGGTGATGAATACATACATGAAATTAGCCCAAGATGAGGGCTAATTGTCTGATTAGATGTGCTTCTGGTTGATAGATGCACAATAAGCCCATGCACATAAAACAGTCATTAAGGAACATTAGACCATTAAATTGAACATTACACTATAGCCAGAGGGAAAATATGCATGTTCATTAATGCTTCTATACACACAGGAGTGTGTTTCTGTTTGTGTGTGTGCACAGTACCTTTTTTGTGTGTGCTTTTTTCTCTTGTCGCCAGTGTCTCTCTGACTGTTCACCTGTCCGAGAGAGGGGAGAGATTAAATTAGCATTACACCAATTACATATTTGAATCGCTTTCTCGCTGACTTAAGAGTGCATCATTGCCTGGAAAGAACTTGAAATGCAAATTGCTTGCTGGTAAAGACGCACATGCGGTAACACCTTTAACATGGCAGAAGTGTTTATTTCTCCCACTCACTGCGTAACACATACTGAAACGTACACAAGCAGAAACACCATGTTCCTTCGTGAGTTTCTCCATTCATTATGGCTAATCAGTGTGTATGTGTATACATGTATGCTAAAGCACGTAGATGTTATTGTAAATTAGCAATGCAAGTCAGCATTTATATTCACAGAACAAACAAGCACTGCCCTGAAAGCCCTCTCTTAATGGAACAATGGGGCACGGCAGGGAAACTTAAGGCACATGCACACACATACACCTTCATACACACGTACACATGGAAAAAAGCACATAAATACAGAAAAAGGGGGCACACAAGCAAGCAGAGACATAAGTAAATAAAAGAAAAATATCAAGGCTTTTTTATCAACATGGAACACGGGGAGAAGTACCCATTTGCTTTGCTTTTCTGAACTGCTGCTGAGGATTTTTTTTTCTTTTTTTTTTGCAGCATACCTCCTGCGGCACACTCACTCAAACACATGCCCCACACAACCACAAAACAAAGTCCTGTTTGCTTTTGAGGGTGTCTCAATCACCCTCTGAGAGATGAAATGACATGCTTTACTGGCCGGGCTGTTTTTCTCTATAATTTTCACTTGAGTTTCCTCCAGTGAAGAAGGTTGATTAAATAAATGAAACTGTTAATCGCTGGAAAGAGTGAATGGCACACATCTCTGTCTGTCCACTTCATGAGGGAAATCAACATGCATATGCAATATACTGTATATCATAATGTCTTTAGTGCATATTTGATACTTATATGCAGTATGAAGCCTTTCACCTTCCAATATGCTACAGTTATGCATTTTCTGATCTGATACCCCCTGCAGCACAAAATATAGTTTAGTAATAGTTTAGTTTGTGCTTTTCAAAACACACTTGACCATTATAAATATGATTGCTATAAATGTTTACTGGTCTGCCATGGTTTAAATGCCTTATTGTTTCATTTTGTGACTCTGTTTAGGGCCAAATGCAATTACCTCATTGAAATCAGGTCTGCAAATAGTCATTGTCTTTATTCTTGATTCATCTGACTATTATTTTGTCACTTAATTAATCATTTAATCTACTGTATATGTCACAACATAAGGAAGACAAATCCCCATCCAACTTTCCAGCTCAACATTACGTCTCCAGCAGTCTAAAACTCATGTTTAATCAAAACTATGTTCAGTTTACAATGATATGACAAAAAAGCAGATCATTCTTGCACTTGAGAGGCTGTTACTAAAGAATATTTGGTATTTTTCACTATCTTTGCTTGAAAAAATGAATGATACAATTAATGAGTTATGAAAACTGTTGCTAATTATTCTTCTGTCCATCAACTAATTGATTAAGTGATAAATAGTTTCAGCTCTAAGTGAAATTAAAGATTTCGACCCTGATATCTGCCTCAAAAAAATTAAATATTCAAAAAGGAATATAACATATAAAATGCAGAATTTACTGACACCAAAATCTTCAAAAGACACACTGTTTCAAGTGCATCCTAATACATACACCAGAATGAGATCTAAAGACATGGATTGTAATTCAAACACACAAACATAAGAGTAAACATCTCGGATTCCTTTACATTACCACACATACACACACACACACACCGGCTATTTGTACCATTCTGAATACTGTCCCACTGAGAGAAGAGAAATTTACAGATGATCCTGTTTCCCTCCTCAGACTGCTTCGTAGTTGTGAGAACGAGGAACGCTTTAGAATGTAAATCATATTATGTTTTTGCAGTTTATTCACTGGGCCAGCAGCCACTGAAAAATGCTGTTCTCGCAGAAAATCTGAGCATAAATAAAAAGTGTTTAACAACTGAAATGAATATCTGTTATAAATAATAATTAATTAAAGCATTCCTCCATCTTGGCACCAAACCAAACAAAAGCATTTCTGATATAACTGCACAGTTCCTTTAAAACAAGTGCAGGAAACCCAGTGACCCCCTTTTCTTCTGCTATACTAGAATGTGCCTGAAAGCCCAAAAGAAGGTCTGGGCTTAATCAACAATAACCTTTAACTTCATGATATAGATGTATGTGCAACATTGGTTTTAGAATTACTTAAAAGATAAACTGAAAGTGCCCTCTCAGTGTTAAAATGTCAGTTGCTTGGAGAGTAGTAGATCCAGCCACGCGTTCCATGATGGATATATCATGGTAAGTACGCCAACCGCTGTATCTGAATTTGCATAATCACCATTCAAACTCAACTTTATGCAAATTAGGTACATCCAGCACAATGCACCCAGCTCACAAAATTCAGATCAAACTGTCAAACTTGGCCATGCTGATCAAATATGAATCAATACTCTGTTACTGTATTGAATATTTCTCATCTCAAATGTTTTCAGAAACATACTTTAGTTCACTGTTTAGCTGTAAAATGAGATTGTTTGTAATGCGGCTGCCACATTGAAAATGGCAGAGTGAAAGCTAAACACTACCCAACTTGCAGTACGTAACCAACAGGATGGAGCATTCAGTAGTTTGATTTGTCCAGATGTGTTGTCACTGGAGTCTGTGTGTCTGCTCCATCAGTCTGACACTTCACAGGACTAGTCCTCCTCTTCTTCCACCTCTGAAGACTGAAAAGTGGGATTTATGACACAAACTGAAAGCAATCACATTCTTTCATCGACTCCTCAAGTCTCAGAAAACACTGGATTAAGAGTTTTCCTTGAAAAAGGGTTAGGGTTAGGATTAGGGTTAGGGTTAGGGTTAGAGACTTGGTTACCACAATTTAACCTCAGTTGTGACAAGCCTATCACAAAATGTATTATCTGTCTTATCTATAACTAATTCTCTTTCTCTCTTCTCTCACTCTGTGCTTACACACAAACACTGACACACTCCAAAACACTTACCCTCTCACCTTATTTTTCCACTCTGGTGTGACTTTGCCAGGTGCTGATTGTAAATTAAGTAACGCCTTCCTCAAGTTGAGTTATCTATATTTTGTGTGTCTTAAGGCTCTTGCAATGCTCATGAGGAGAAAACATCCACTTCTGATTCAATCATATGTCGTAGTCATCATCTATCAGCATGTCTGTGGCTTCAATTAAAAGCAGATAATTAATATCACTTTATCTGTACACACTAACCTCAGATGTGAGATTTATCAAAACCTTCTGTATCTCCTCCCACCACAATTAAAAACAAAGGGAAGTGGGGCTCTGATTAATTACGAGGTAATTAATTAATTGATAGTATAATTCTTTAACAAGAATGACAGTGGAAATCATAGTTTTGGAAAAATGATCTCATGAAGTGTTTGAATTCTTACAGTCCACACAGGATGGTGTGAAGAAGTAGGCTAAACGGATTTAGTGTCCCATGCGTGTTGACTTGTTACACAACTTCCATCTGTTGTTGTTTTATGTCCATGCTTATAAGCAATGGGTTTAATACAAATAAATATTTCAAAAATCACAATACAAGCACCCAACAGAGAGTGACATATGGCAAGAAGAGTGCACCCAGTATTGTCTTTAATCTGCAAAGCAAGGGTGTGTAATTGTTTTGATTTGCTTTTGTTTTTTTCATTTTAAGCATTTTATTTGATTCATATATTTTGGAAATAATTATGTGTTTTACAGTCCGGAGTGTAGGCTGGAAGGTAAGGCTGGCAGATGAGGTGTTGGGGGAGGGTGTTTCCGAAGCTATTTGATCATCCGACAAGTAGTTCTGAAAAAGCATGCTAGCAGTTTTAGCACAACTTCTCACAGCCACTAGCATGGCTGCAGACTGTGAGGCATCATTTGGACTGGATTTATTTCTCTAAAGGAGGTGGGGTGATTTTAACATGAACTGGTCATTGATTTTAAGTGCATGCATGGATACGTTTTCACCCACACTCAATATAATAATTCCAGCTGCAATTTTTTGGCAAACTCACTGGTCCTTCTGTAATTTAAGTTTTGAGTAGAGCAACATACTTTAAAGTGTATCTCTGAGTTTATTCTACATTTTATCAGCAGTGTGAAATTTGTCTAAAAATGAAGGAAGTTGAACACGTTTTACTAATCTGTTTCCTGTTTCACGAAATGTGCAACATGGAAGCTACAACATGCAGCACGATATAATTTCATCTTGCATTCATTTGACATGTGAAATCCCTTTTCTGAAGTGGGTGTTAAACATAAATGTTACCATTTGATGTACTATACCAGTGTGATGACCCCTCCCTCTGTTTTGGTTGTCATTAATTGTTTTGATGCAGGCTCCTTGCAGGTAGATGGGTGGAGCTGCTGATATGAAACGACCCAGGTTATTTAGTTGCCTCTGCATCTTCACTCTCTCTCTCTCTGACCCTTGCTGCCTGCTTGGTTTGTGTTTGTGTTTCTTTGTTTTGTTTTAAACATCACCACACTCCACTCACTTACACCATTGCATACATTACTGACCTTACAGATTACAGATCTCTTTATCATGATGATTTTTGGGTTGTATCTTTAAATAAATGTTCAGTTTAATTTACTTTAAACTTGTGTGGTCTCCCCCTTTGTTCTCTTGCTCTCTGAGCCAGGGCTATGACAAAATGGGGGCTCGTCGACCTATATTTAGACTTGCTGTTTAGTAGATTTCAGTAGGTTTGTGCCAGGTTGTTTATCAATTTTGGACTGTGGATTGTTCAGGGTGGTAGATTTCAAAGTTGCCCCTCTGATTTGGTACTGGTGCATTTGTGGGAGATTCACACATGTATGATTGATTTTGAGATTTTTTGGTATTTGGTTGAGGGAGAAATTGTGGTTCTGTTGACTGTTTTGATTCATTGTGTTGTGTTATATATTTTCCAGATTTTCTGCTGTGAACTGGTAAGGAGAACCATGGTTTACAGGAGTTTTTCCCAGGTAGGAAAAGGGATGAATCCTGTTTAGAGGGTTCACCGTGCTCAATTCTAGGCCGGTGGTGAACGTGGGTAGAGCAAAGCTCGGGAGCATCTCAGTGGCTGTGGGAAGGCGGCCAATTGCTGGTTATTTTCTCCACTCCACTGGTTGGCGTGCATAAGTACCCCCCACATGTGACTGCCAGAAGACTAGGGTTGAGTTAGTTAGGTAAGTTTTTTTTTGTGTGTTAGGTAAAGTTAGTGGGGAACTCTCCTTGTGAATTTTTTGGTTTCTCCAAGTGCTCGTTTGCATAGAGAAATTGGGGAAATATATTGTATTGTGTTTGCTTAATCTATACCTTAAATCAGGGGTTTTATAATGGCGTCAGTGGATGAGTTTTTTCACTCTCCTGCTGATCACCTTCTCAGTCAGTACACCAAGGATCAGCTTTTGAAAATAGCTGACCATTATGATATTGAGGTAGGTGATAGACGTTTGAAAGAAAATATTAAAGCAATTTTGAAAGCAAGCTTGGTGGAGTCTGGAGTCCTTAAAAGGGAGGAGTTTCAGCCCAAGGTGATCAATGCAGCATTAAGTTTTGAACAACAGAGAGTTGTTAACAATGCAATTGGAACATGAGAAACTTAAACAACATAAGGAACTTGAAATACAATTGGAACTTGAAAAAATGAAATTCAAAACAGAACAGACCAAATTAGAGCTGGAACAGTATAAGCTGAGTCTGATTAAGGAGGGCCAAATTAATGACAGTTCAGGCAGGGAAAGTGTGGAGTCTAGTGATTCTTTTCCAAAGGTGATTTCAGTACAAAGTTAAGGTTGGTGCCAGATTTCAGTGAGAAGAATCCTGAGAGACACTGGGGCAAAACATAGTTTTATCTGTGAGTCTGTCCTTCCTTTCTCCTCAGAATCAAATACGGGAGATTTCATTTTGATGTGAGGAATGGGTATGACGATTATTCCAGTGCCAGTACATAAGATGGAGTTGTCTTGTGGTTTGGTCACTGGGGAGGTGGCAGTTGGGGTGCGTCCGGCCTTGCCTGTAGAAGACATTGATATGATTCTTGGTAATGATCTGGCAGGAAGTAGAGTTTGGGCTAATGTTCCGCCACCTTATGTTATCACTCAGGTTCCTGTTCTACCACCAGTACAGACAGAGGTGAAAAAAACAGTTGAGGTTGTGCCTGAGATAGAGTTGTTCCCAGTTTGTGCAATAACTCGAGCCATGGGGCAGAGAAGAGATGACGCTGCACAGCAGGAAGTTGTTGAATGTAAAGCAGTGGTTATTCCTGTGCCTCTTGAGTCCATCTCTCGTGGAGAGTTAATTGAGGGACAGAAGTCTGATCCCTCTATAAAGACACTTTTTGAGTTGGCGTCTCCTGTGGGGGACATGGAAACTGCAGTTCAGGGTTATTTTGTGAAAGATGATGTCCTGGTGCGAAAATGGTGTCCACAAACAGACAATGGTGTGGGAAAACCAATTGTACAAATTGTGGTGCCTGCCAAATTTAGAGAGATGGTGATGAAAGCCTCCCATGATAATGTAGCAGGACACATGGGGGTTCAAAAAACATACCATCGGATCTTGCTTCATTTTTTTTGGCCTAGGTTGAAAAGGGATGTATCTGCTTTCATCAAGACTTGCCACACTTGCCAGTTAACGGGTAAGCCTAATCAGACTATAAGTCCGGCACCGCTGTATCCTGTACCAGCAGTAGATCAGCCGTTTGAGTATTTGATTATGGACTGTGTTGGTCCACTGCCTCCTTCCAAATCTGGCAGCAAATATCTGTTGACGGTGATGTACCAGGCTACTAGGTATCCAGCAGCATATCCATTGTGTTCTATTACAACAAAGTCTGTACTGAAGGCATTGTCACAGTTTATTTCCGTGTTTGGCATTCCCAAAGTGATTCAAACTGAACAAGGTTCCAACTTTCGCTCTGATCTGTTTTCACAGGTTTTGCAGCAGCTTCGGATTAAACATAACCAGGCATCAGCTTATCACCCTCAAAGTCAAGGTGCTTTAGAGCGTTTTCACCAAACTCTGAAGTCACTCTTGCGTGCGTACTGCACGGAGCTTAATCGTGATTGGGAGGAGGGTTTGCCTTGGTTGTTGCTGGCTGCAAGAGAGGTGGTGCAGGTGAGCACTGGTTTTAGTCCAAATGACCTGGTTTTTGGGCATTCTGTGCGTGGTCCTGTGGCACTTTTGCGGAGTGGTTGCCAAATGTCAGAACCACCATCAAACTTGATTGATTATGTTAATGGTTTTCGACACAGACTATATGTTGTGGGAAAAATGGCTAAACACTGGCTAGAAAAATCACAAAAGAAGATGAAATCAGTGTTTGATCGTAAAGCTAAACAACGGCAGTTCAGTCCTGGGGAACAGGTCATGTTTCTGCTACCAGTGGTAGGTTCCCCATTTCAGGCGAGGTTTGCTGGCCCGTTCACAGTTACAAAGCAAGTTTCTGAACAAAACTATGTGATTTCAATGCCAAATGGAAAATCTAGATTGTGTCATGTAAATTTGTTAAAGCCTTATTATGCCCGTAGGTCGTCATCGTATTGCTCCCAGGAGGCCCCATCTATGAAACCTGCCTTGTGTGTGGACACGGAGATGTCTTCTACTGGGGGGGCAGCTATGGGGGAGGGGGAATGGCCGACACCTGAGGGAGTACTGCATGTACATTTAAAAAACTCCAGCAGTACTTGGCCACTTGGATGAGGGAAAACGTAATGAATTGATTTCATTGATAAATAGGTACCCAGCCCTGTTTTCAGATACGCCCTCGCAAACACATCTTATTGAACACGATATAGATGTTGGTGATGCTCAACCAATTAAACAGCGCTTTTATCGTGTTTCGCCAGACAAGAAAACACAACTGGACAAAGAGGTTCAGTACATGCTAGATAATGATCTCGCAGAGCCCTCCAACTCTAGCTGGGCATCCCCGTGTTTACTGGTGAAAAAACCTGATTCGACTTTTCGACCATGCACTGATTTCAGGAAAGTAAACAGTGTCACTAAGCCAGATTCTTTCCCGTTACCACGAATGGAGGATTGTGTGGACCAAGTAGGTGCAGCCAAGTTTGTGTAAATTTGACCTGTTAAAAGGATACTGGCAGGTCCCACTGTCTCCACGGGCCCAGGAGATAAGTGCATTCATAACTCCTACTGGTTTGTATTTCTATTAGGTCATGCCCTTTGGGTTACGTAATGCTCCAGCCACTTTCCAACGGCTCATGAATATTGTGGTAGACGGGCTGGTTGGTTGTGCTGTGTACCTTGATGATGTTGTTGTGTACAGTGATACTTGGGAGGAGCATCTGCAGAGGATCACTGTATTGTTTGACAGACTGGTATGGGCACAGTTAACTGTGAATTTGGCCAACTGTGATTATGCAAGAGCCACAGTTACCTATTTAGGTAAAGTGGTGGGACAAGGGGAGGTTCGCCCTGTTGAGGCCAAAGTGGAAGCCATTAAGAATTTTCCGCCTCCTAGAGCAAAGAAAGACTTGATGCGTTTCTTGGGCATGGTGGGGTACTATAGAAGTACTTTTTGTGATGACAGCGTTGCACACAATAGTTTTTCGTCACGTGCAGGTAAAGGTTTTCTGCCACATGGGGAGTCAAGTTCGTCCAGGTTTGAGCGTAGCTGGAAGAAAGGTGTTCCCAGTAAGGTTTGCAACTACTGTCAACGTCCTGTGCTTAAAGGGAAATCAAAGTTCTCAAGTAGCACACAGTTCAAACCAGCTGCTTTGGCTGCCTCGGTTTCAACCCAGATGGCACTTCACACTCTCAGTTCCTTGGATGATCTCTGTCCGGTGGATGAATCAAAAAGGGACGAGGATGACTTTTCACCCTTTATTTCAGATGGTCAAGCCTCACTGTTCGGGGAGGAAGTGGCAGTCAGAGTCCTGAGGGATCGATATAAGGCAGGTATAAGGTATGAATGTTTTCATTACTCCAACACACTGTCTAAGGACGTGTCATTCTGTAAATATGTAAATAGTTATGACATATTGGCAGAGTACCTAGTGGGTCTCCGCTCTTATGTGGGGGGGTGTGACGACCCCTCCCTCTGTTTTGGTTTTCATTAATTGTTTTGATGCAGGCTCCTTGCAGGTAGATGGGTGGAGCTGCTGATATGAAACGACATGCACCTGGGCAGCCTGGGCCCAGGTTATTTAGTTGCCTCTGCATCTTCACTCTCTCTCTCTCTCTGACCCTTGCTGCCTGCTTGGTTTGTGTTTGTGTTTCTTTGTTTTGTTTTAAACATCACCACACTCCACTCACTTACACCATTGCATACATTACTGACCTTACAGATCTCTTTATCATGATGATTTTTGGGTTGTATCTTTAAATAAATGTTCAGTTTAATTTACTTTAAACTTGTGTGGTCTCCCCCTTTGTCTTGCTCTCTGAGCCAGGGCTATGACACCAGAAAAACTTATAGCTCATTTTCATCTGCAGTCCATTCAGTAGGTCACTGTGCAAGTTGAACCATCTGCAGCTGAACACCTCTAAGACCAAAGAGATGGTGATGGGATTCCAGAGGACCAGGCCCCATCTGCAACCAGTTGCCATTGAGGGGGTCAATGTGGAGATGGTCAGGACCTACAAGTACTTGGGGCTGCAGCTGAACGAAAGACTGGATTTGTCAGCAAACAGTAACTCTTAACAGCTCTATTTTCTGAGGGATGCTGAGGTTCTTCAACATCTGTAGGAAACTCCTGCAGATTTTTTACCTGTTGGGTATTGCCAGTGTTCTCTTCTATGGTGTGATGTACTGGGGAGGCATCACTAAGAAGAGGGACTCACAAGAGGGACTGTATGTGGCTAGACAGGCTGGCAAGGCAGAGCTGGCTTTGTGGTTGGCAGAGAGCCGGAAGGACCCTAAATAAACCATTGTTTGTCATGGAAAATGCCCTCCACCCCCTGCACAGCACATTCACTGGACAGAGGAGTATGTTCAGTGGCAGACAGCTGTCTCGATCTTGCTCAACAGACAGACTGAGAAAGTCTTGTGTCCCCCAGAACATTTAGCTATTCAACTCGCTCCAGTGATGGTGGGATAATATTGACTATTAGTTGTGATGCTGCATCTCTGCTGCTCCCATGCTCACCTGCATTCAGTCTTTAGGTTGGTTGACTGTTGGTTACAGAGTATGTGAGCATAATGCACAATCTGTATTTGTTTATATATAATTTTTAAAATCTCCAATTTGTATTTTATATTATTTACAGTAATTATTATTTTTTCATTGTAATCACCTTGCATTTGAACTACTTCCATTGGCACATACTGCATAATAGTGACAGATCTCTGTAGTAAGTGTGTTTGTGTGTGCACGTGTGAGAGTGGGGAGAAACAAACAAATAAAAATAAATATAGAGACAAAGAGAGACATAGATTGAAAGACATCCTGTGTCTCTCACTCTCTCGCTCACACGCACGCAAGCACGCACACACACTCTATTGTACCATATGGTGAGTTTGGGTCTTGAAGCAGGTTTGTTTCTCAGTGTGCAATTTTTTATCAGTGGACGATCCCATTTCCGTTGTGTTGATGCAGCAGATGGATTTACTCCCACTAACCATTCATCACCTGCCACGCCAAAACCTGCCTTTGCCCCCTTTACGCCAGTGAAAAATGGGTTTTAGACCATCTTTTTCCTCAAGAAAATAAAAGTTGTTTACCGTGTCATCAAGCAGGTTTCATCAAATGGTCCCACTGCAGTTTTTTTGCAGAGAAAGGTTTTTATTTTATATTGTGTTTCAGAAAGGAAGCCAAGGGGAAAGGGGGAAAACTACAGTAAAATTGCTCTGATTATCGGCAGACGCTAAAGATACAAATAGCAGACTGGAGATGAAACTTAAACTTACATCAAAGTTACAGTAACTGTATAAGAAATAATTTCTAAACTAGCATTGATATGGATTTCATTACATCTTCTAAACTGGTAAATTGCCTGAAACTTGAACATCACTAACAAAGGGAAGTTTCTCAAATGTTACAGCCATCACACATCCTGTCAAGTTAGATGACAGATGCTGTTCATGAGTATAGATATTGTCAAACATATTTATAAAGCATGGCCACACCAGAACAAAAATATGTGAACATGGATGAACCTGGTCAGTTAAACAGTGAACAGAGGCAACTGCAAGCTCATGGAAAAGGAGAAAAAAGAGGGAGAGGAGTAAGGATGTGTGGTGGAGAGGAAAAGTCAACAAACAGAGGAAGATGAGAAAGAATACAAAGTCATAGAGCTGTTCCAGATTAAATGAAGGCCCTATTTGTGGACTATGTAATTAACTATGCCTTTACTCACCCAATACTGTAAATTACCATGTTACAATATTCCAGCTAACACAATACAGTAACTAAAAGTCCATGCATGCCTGACCCTCATGCTGTAAGAAATATATGAGGTATAGAGTACGGCACAGTATAGTGCATCTCAGTACAGTACAAATAGAAATATGATTTACTTTTGAATTCCAATGTGTCAGACTAGATGACTACCTGCAGAGCAGTTTTTACACCTCAGCAAGTGCAACAGATCTGCAGCATGGTGACAGCATATAATGCTTTTGGATTGAGAGAGATCCACAGAGCAGTTTTAGAGGACAATGGCATCTTTCAAAACATCAACTCTGTTGGCATCTTTACAAGAGACAGAGTGTTGAAGAGACATAAGATGACTATGAAACATCTTTACAAGGTACCATTTGAGAGAAACTGTGACACAGTAAAGAAGATGTGGTACCAACACGTACAGGTAACACAGTGGTGTGCACTACAGTAGTACAGTATCATGGGTTTTCCTTCATACTGGCCTGTATATACTTACATTATATAGGCCTGTATTGAAGTTGCAGAGAAGAATGCAGAACCTTTACTGTGTGCTTTGTTGTATCTGTATGATTCTACAGTCAAACTGAATCATACTTTGTTTACTGTATTATAGAGAATAATGGAACTGGAACAAAGTAAAATCCCTCTCACCTTTGTGTTTTTGGATGAGACGGGACTCAATCAGGCAAAAAGCAGGAAACGTGGCCGAAGCATTAGTGCAAGTAAATATATGTCCATTATTGTCCAATACAAAGCCCAGTATCTCCTGACCTTTTTTGACATCCTCTACAGTGGTCATATCCCTGAGAATGAAACAGGTTTGATAAGACGTGACTAGCCAGTGTTAGAGCAGTGCCAATGTCATTGGGGAATGGCTTGCTGTCCACCTATGGATGCTGATGGAGTTCATTCCACCATATTCTCCATTCCTAAATCCAAATAAGGAATGATTTTCTGCATGGAGGTGGAAAGTATATGATCATCAGCCATATGTCTGCTTGCTGCAGTGGGTGCTGTTTGTGATGACATTGCAGCAGACGATTGGAGGGGATGGTTGTGACGTGCAAGAAAGACATTTCACCTGTATCACAAGGGAAAGTATCAGGTGTGATGTCGATGAAAATCCAGAAAAACAGGAGCAACAGGACGTCCTGTGAGGTGGAGCGAATCTTTAGTGTAGCACACTAACTCTACTTTCTCACTGTACAATACTATATACTGTACTATCTTTGGTTTCTATAGCACATGTGTTTTTTGTACTGTTGCTTTTTTGAATTTACCTGTGCTCTGTAATTTTTCAGTTTTTCTGTTATTGTGATGTAAGACATTTGTATAAAGTGTAATGTAAAACCTTGTGGCATTGAAATCTGTATCTGAATAGTATTCAGTTTGATACACAATAGCATTCAGTTCACTGGGGGAAAATGACATAAGTGAGACAAGATCGAAATTTGGATGAAAAGAACACTTCCAGGGTCCACGGCCATTCTGACAAAACATCTCAACATTTTGACCACCATTGTTAACACAATGACAAAGAAACTTTTCATTTTGGTGGCATTAGCTTATTTACTGACACAATAACTTCAGTTTGAAGCATAAGTTACTTTTGGGTGAGTTATGACCTTTTGCAGGTAAACTATGTACCACATAAGCTGTTCTGAGAAATGCACCTGGGGCTCTGAGAAAATCAAAACTGTTTCAAGAAATGAGCCAAATCAGAGAAGAAAAACAATTATAAATATTCATTGATGACTATTTAGAATTGCAGTCATAAAGAAATTCAATATTTTGCTTATTGTAAGTATGATATCACCATTGAGTCATTGAAAAACCAAACAATGTGCATGTGATTTGTCATTTGAAATGTTTCAAGCATAGTTTGAGAAACACATGGAAATACTGAACACATTGCAGGTTTAGAGGCTCTTTAGAGGCTAATAAGGCTAGGTTAATTATTTTGGACTAATTAAAAAAACATGAGTGACCTTGAAATTCTGATAAAAACCTAAACAAAGGTGATAAAAGCAAAATTAAATTTTATTTTGTGTACAAATGAGTTCTATACAGAGAATGCCGCCCAATTTCAATTAAACCATCCTGAATTATTCACATGATAATGAGAGATTTAATTTAGGAAACATTCATGAGCGGGTAAAAGGACAAACATATTTTTCACTTTCTATGGTGGTAATTAGTCCTTAGCTGAGTTTAAATATGTGTTTCAAATGCTAGGATTTAATTTAGAAATCTCTCCACTGTGTCAGAGAAAATAATAAAGTCAACACTGATAGCGACACTGTTAATGCAACAAGCTCAATAATGTGAGAGAGGGCAGCTGAAAATGAGACATTTGTTATCTTTGCGGAGCAGGAAATGAAATTCAGAGTTAACTACACTCACAAGAAGAACACTGCTGCTGCTTAATGCCTATGTGATTTAAAATTTTAATGATGTCAAGCAAAACTTTGATTCTCAGTCTCAAGTTTACCATGCTCAGTTGAAAAAGAGTTACTGCAATTTTTATAACATATTCACTTTCTATCTGTTCTTTTCAGTTCAGCGTTTCCTGCAGCATATCATAATGGGGGCGCGCCACCTTGCCTGAAAAAAGAAGTGCCCCCACTAACCTCAGAAGAAATTATGACTCTTTTATGAAATATAATATGAGGCTTCTGGGAAAAGAAGCAGAGGTAATATATCACACAGCAAAGGCATTATATTTAAAGAATAGATTTTAGTCAGTGAAACTAATCAATACATTGATCAGGAACAATTCAGCACAAGTGGCAGTGACTGATTAATCACATTGTGTGTGTGCACTCTGCAGCAATTAATCATAGGACCATGTTGCAAAGTTAGGATATAAAAAACCTTCAGAGTTTCACAAGTTGGGAAAAGTATAAGAGAAAAGCTGAGTCACAATAAGATGAAATGTGTGAGGAAAATCAGTGAAACACCAGGCTGACGTTAGCTTGATAATATTTTACCCAACAGGCTCTGAATCAAATTGGAGTTGGCTTCCAATGGTTAATTATTTAGAAGGTAACTAATTTATTGATTGTACGTTGAAAAGGATGCTAATGATTACACAGGAATGCTTTTCTCGGTTTCTAAAATAGTATAAAAATATCTGCAATAATTGCGACACCATTACTCATAACTTAAATTGTTAGTTGCTGTGGAGTTGTGTGTAGGTTTATGCTTTCAAGATGTGTATATGCTAAAATGGGAAAACAAGTACTTCAATGTCATTGCAATCAACATAATTAAAATTGTTTGATCCAATGTGTCTAATTTCTTCCCACACAAATCTGAGTTGTACTAGTGCGATACTCCAATCAAGTGTGTGCGACAAAGTCATTGTGCATGCAAATCAGAGTTTGTTTTTTTAAGTTTTTTTTAAAAAGTTTGTTTAAGTCACTGTGTTCAATGTTACTGCAGGGAAGTTACAACAATGGGTATTGTTGAAGTAAATTCAGTGCACACACACGTACACACACACACACACACACACACACACACACACACACACACACACACACACACACACAACACCACAGACAGACAGACAACAGGCTGCAGGTCCCTGCAATATGTTCATGTTAGCATATTAATAATTAATCGATCCCACAGAGACAAACACAAGGAAGAACTAACAGCAAACAGAGTCGAAGTGACAGGCAGACTGAGAGAAAGTCAACAGGAGAATAAGCTGAACGAGTAAATAAGTGGGAGAATTGATAGCACAGATATCTGCTCAGTCTTAGAGCACTGCAGGATGCAATGCAAAAGCCTAAAATAAAGCATGTAGGGGCTGAGATAATGGCATATTCCTCTTAATCCAGGAGGAAACAGTTTACCAGTTTTTAAAACTGGATTAATATTATCATGTTAGCATTTAAGATATCATTATTTGAAACTCCAAATATACCTAAGCCAGTATGCTTGTGGGTATACACCTGCAATATGACCAACAGACAGCCATCATTAAGTTGGAACATGAATTTGACAGTTAATTAGAGAGCACTACAAAATGATTATTGCAAAATGATACAATTTACAGGAGTACAATTAGTCAATTTATACATTCTTCCTATAGTCCACTGTCTATATAGGTACAACAACTTTAAATGAGGCTGGAGAGAAGATGTTGAAATAAGCTAAAAGTCCAGCGTCTATAAGAGCTCAGATGTTTTGCAGCACTGAAAGGACTCTCCACCCCATTATGAACACTGACATTTCTTTTGTTTTCTGTCAATCTTCTCTTTTTGTTTCTTCCTTAGGCCTTTAGTCTAAGTAGTTTACTGCATATCACTGAGTGGCAGACAGAGGCCAGTGTACTTGTAATTTAAGTGTCACATCAACACAGATATCTTCTGTGCAATTAAATACTTCAGATGAAAAACACGCATTTACCTTTCACAGCCACGGCTTTACAAGAAGTAGGACTTAACATGAAATATGTGACATTTAAGTCTTTGGCTCCTCAAGTCTATTATTGTTTCTCCTGCTGCTATGAATGAACAGCTGTATCAATCAAAGGGGTGTGCAGAGGAATTAAAAAATGAAATAAGGGGCCTATATAATTATATCAAGGCATAACCCCTCACAAAAGAGAACAACAAGCAGTCTGTAGGTATGTGGGGGTCCGTGTATGCACATATATACAGTATAAATTTTATTTCCCTGGCTTTTGGTTGCTATTTTGTACAAGAATCAGGAGCACAATTTACCAACCTAATTCAAACTGAAAGTGGTATTTAAATGTTTGTGAAACAATGACATGGTAATCCTCCTTTTGAAAAGACAATCAATTCCGTTTTGTTTGTGTCAGTGCAGCCATGCAGCAATGTTGCATGGCTGTATGTTGCATGTGAAATGTTATAAACAGCTAATAAGAATAGGAATTATTTGACAATTTTAGCAATATCGGCTTACTTGCTGACTTCTTATAGATTTTGTCAAGAGCAGCCATTTGTCTCGCTAAATATACTTTGTAATTTCAGTTATCAGCAGGAAACATTATTGTGATGAAATGTCAATTTAGTATAAATATTTATTATCATTAAATAGAAGACCTTGAACACTGTTATTTAAACTTCAAACAAATGTCATAGATCAGCTCCATAGGGCATTCTCAATAATTGCATCTTTGTCTGTCAACCAAATAAATCATTGTGGTTGTAAATTATTTACAAATAACATTTTAACTACATTTAGACTGCAGCCTGACAGTGTTACAGTGTCACTTTCTCACCATCACATCACATAGTGATGAAAAAAGCTGAACAGAACTATAGTATGTTCCAACCTGTACATTAAATTATATTGCAAATATATAAGGTACAATAGCATGCATACTCAAACCTAACTGGTTTAAAAAGCATTGCAAAAAAGATCCAGATTTTGTGTCCATTTGGTTCAAACTGATCCCACTGTTTGCAAAGAAAACCGAGGAGAGTCTTCCAGCCACACTAGCAGTCTTACTGCATATAACACACCTAATGTTACACACCGAATCTCCCCAATTCCCTCCACCATGCAGTCTCTCCTGTTCTCTCGCTCTCTCTCTCTCTACATCCATCTCTCTTGAGCACACACATACACACACACACATGTGCACACGCACACTCATCAGACTTTAAAGACAGCACAGTCCTTGTCTGAGCTCTGCAGAAAGGTTAGGGTTGTAGGTCTGTCTGTGGATATCCTGGAGGATGACTGGGATTGTGAAGAGAGCGTGAGAGAAGGATGGAGAGCATCACTCAATCAATTTCTATTGAATCTCACTCCAGTGGGAACATGATAAGCGATATAGACCTAAGGGATATAACAAGCTTGTGCATTTTTTATGGCTGAGGGAAAACAGCCAACTGGGCTTACATTGAAAGGAGAAAATGCTTCAGAGTATTTTTCCCTTTTGATTAAAGATGGTATAAAGCAATAAGCCATAATCTTATTAGTTTAAAACAGGGCTGACCCCTAGTCAAGATTTTCACAGTCGACTCAGAGTAGGCACTTCAGAGGGAGGCATGGACTCTGATATAACAGCCTACATGAGTCTCATAGTTTACCAGTTAAACTTGTATTTTCATGCTGTTAATCATCATTTGTGATGTGAAAATCAGATTTCCACACAGTCAAGGAAATAAAGTGTGCGTCCTGGCAATACATTTTTAATAAAATAAAAGTGCAGCACAGAGAGACTCTCCTGCTAGCTGCTAAGAGTGCAGCCAAAGGTTTGAGCACCCTGGATGGTAAAGAAGGAAACGTAGAGATGCTGGTATGCATCTGTTTAATATAATAGTTTCGCCAACTTTGCAGCATGTAACACCGGAGCTGAAAGCTCAATCGCTCTGTGTCACACTGTCCTCTTCCGTCCCTGTTTCCATCACAGTTATGTATTTAGGTCATTTAAAGACATGACTCTAAAAATGTACAGCCTGTCATACTGTCATTCTGTGTTACTCTGTGTACAATGAAGTGGCTTTATAAAAAAGGCAGTGATTCGACTGACAAATGCGACTCAACTCAGGGACTTATCAACTGATACTTCGACTGAACAACTTTTAGCAGCCCTAATAACAACATTTCGCTTCATTCGGAAACCTAGAATTAAACTCCATTAAGCAAATGAAAGTGCAGTATAACTATCCTATCTAAATGTAGACATATACTGTACATACTGTAAGAAAATCTGGTTAAACCCTACTTTACTTCACTTCTACTTAACTATCATTGTCAGAGGGTGTTCAAACCTATAGTTTGTTTGCTCTTGTCAGAATCAGAGCATGAGTTGGTAAAGTTGGTCCATTTTCCACTTGGATCAGTTTCTTCTTACACAGACAAATATCCAAGACCAAACTGCATTGCCACAAACCACATGAGAATGCTCACTCCACTCATTGGTCAGATGTGTCTGGGTCAGGAGCAAGAACATAAACACAGGAAGAAGGTCCTGAAGATGCTCCTATCTGCCAAATTTTAAAAATGTAACATACTTTGTTGTGCTGGTCCAGGTCGGATCCTGTTCAACCTCGATTCACGCTCTGGTTAGTTGCTATCAACCTATGATTTTGCTTATTTGCATCCCAGTATGCAAAGCAAGCCTGGGTATGGAAGCTGTTTAGCTCAAACCTGCAGAATACTACAACATATTCATTGTAGTTGGGTCTGATCATTAATCATCAATCATTAAAACCACTGACAGGGAAAGTGTATAATATTGATGATCTTGTAAAAAAAAAAAAAAAAAAAAAAGTGATGGATTGATGACTGGGTCAAAACATCTCAAAAACAGCTGGTCTTGTGGGGTATTCCCAGTATGTAGTGGTCAGTACCTATCAAAAGTGGTCCAAGGAAGGAAATCCAATGAACGTGCAACAGGCCACCCAAGGCTCATACATGCACATGAAAGCTAACCCATCTGGTCATTTCTCAGAAAAGCTAACGTAGCACAAATTGCTGAAAAGGTTAATGCTGACTATGAAAGACTGGTGTCAGAACACACAGTGCATCGCTGCTTGCTGTGTATGGGACAGTGTAGCCACAGACCTGTGAGAGAGCCCATGCTGACAACTATCCACTGCCGGAAGCACCTACAATGGGCATGGGAGCATCAGAACTGAACCACAGAGCAATGGAAGAAGGTGGCCTCGTCTGATGTATCACATTTTCTTTTAGATCATGTGGACAGCTGGGTGCATGTGCATTGTTTACCTGGGAAAAAGATGGCATGCACTATGGGAAGAAGGCAAGCCGGCAGTGTAATGCTCTGAGTGATGGTCTGTTGGGTTCTGGCATTTATGTGGATGTTACTTTGACATGTACTACCTATCTAAACATTGTTGCAGACCGATACGGGCATGGAATTCAAAAATTAGGTCTCTGGTAGACTACTCATACTCAAAATGAAGCAAAATTAGAAAATGTAGGTGTAATTCTAATAGCTGTGTGGTATTACAATACTGCACAAATGTTTTAGTAGTAATTATAATGTGTTTAATGATCGCATTTTTACACAAGACAGGTATCTGAAAAGGAGAAATTAAGGTTGAAAGGAATGATAACAGCTACAGCTGTGACTGCTATATAAATGCACAATTATTTTTAGCAATGATGAGATGAAAGTGTAAAACACTAGACTTGCAGCCCAAATCTGATTTCTGTATTATCTAAATTGGAATCAGAATATCTGGACAGCAAGAAAACTAAACAGAAACAGATTACTGCAAATTAAATTTATACTCCATTCATAGGTAGTATAAAATTCAATTTGTGGTTGGCCATGTTGGTCTGGAGGCTGTAAAAACAAATCACTGATGAGGTAATCAAACAGCTGAGATAATTTATGTTCAAATGGCTACACCAGAAACTAACAATGAAAAAGGAGGACAAGATAGTGATCACAAAACATTTAACGGTCTTCATGTAGTGTCTGTGTACAATATAAATTTATAACAACTTATTGATACTATGGTGTAATAGTGGATCTGTAAATACATATATTGGTTAAATGTGCTGTTGTTGCACCACATAAAGAAACATCTGTGTGAGGTATACTGTCAGGTTGCAGTTTCAAGCTTGTTTTGAATGTTGAATCAGTCCTTTAACATAGCATAAAACTGGTATAAAGCCAAACCCTAAATTGATTGTGAGGTAGCACAGATGCATGTTTGACTGTATGAGTGCTGCATATGAACCACATCCTTTTATTTCGGATAACAGACTTTCCAATAATTCTAGGAGATGGGCCTGCCTGCCAATGAGCAAAACTCCTTTTGGAAACTGAATGTGCTTTGATAAAAGTTTTTCTATTACCTCAGTTATTCAAGCAAAACCGGTGAATCAACTTTGCATGTTTCATTGATTCCCGGAACCTTTTCATGGGTTTAAAAGTCATCTGCTTGAATACAGATTAATATTTTTAGCCAGTAAGCCAATAAAGCTATAGGAAATGTCTAAAACAGTTGTGTAAACCAAGGGTATTTGCTCTCTCCATTATCATACCCAGTATGTGTAGGTATATGCGTATTTACAATTTTTTTTTTTTTTTTTTTTTTTTTTTAACTAAACCTCCTCTGTATTAAGTTGAAAATGATGGTATCCATCATTATTTATTTCACATTGAATATAACTGAAAATTTGCTTTATATTTACAACTTAAAATATTATTTAATACAATAAAATTGTAGAACAGCCTTTGGAAGCAATAACTGCAGTCAAGCCCTTTCTGTAACTCTGAATACGGTTTCTCCACTTCCCAACTGGTAGTTTGGCCCAATTGTCTTGAGCAAACTGCTCCACTTCTTTCAGGTTTGATGGGTGCCGTCTCCCAACTGCAAGTAACAGCTCGTTCCACAGATGTTCAATGGGATTCAGATCAGGACTAATAGCAGGTTACTTTAGAACGGTCCAATGTTTTCTTCTCATCTACTTTTGAGTGCTTTTTGATGCATGTTTGGGATCATTATCCTGCTGGGAGACCCATCACCTGCAACTAAGTGACAGCTTTTTGACACTGGGCCATATTTTTCTCTCCAAAATGCCTTGATAGTCTCCTGATTTCATTGTGCCCTGCACAGATTCAAGGCACTCATTGCCTGAAGTTTTCCTTGGTTTTTTCTTGACCATTTGAGCAATCCTTTTGTTCAATCTCAGTTCAATTTCCTTTTGCAACGACATTCAGATATGTTGGCTACAGTTCCCCGGGCCTTAAACGTATTAATAATGTTGGCAACAGCGGTCATAGGAACATCAAATTCTTTGGAGATGGTCCTGTAACCGTTATGTTGACCATGCTTGCCTGTTACGGTTTTTATAATGTCTTCAGACCACTGTCGAGTTTTCCTTCTTTTTTTCATGTTAAAAACGATGCACTCAGTGGCACAAAACAGAGTGAGTACTTTTCTCCTTTTAAACAGGCTGCATGAGTGATTTTAAGATTTAAAAATCCTGTGGTACTAGTTAAAACATAATAGTCTACATAAAGTATCATTACACATCCAGTAATTCTTAAAACTTCTAAAGGGTACCAATAATTTCGTCCAGCCTATTTTAAAATGTGTTTGTAGGATAAGCGTGAGTTCAGTTATTCTCACAACTTTTTGTTTTGTTCCACTGCAAACTAAACATAGACCTGCATTGATAATAAAATACATTTGAATTGCAACACTGTTTAGGGAGATTGGTGCATTATTTTAACAAAATGTAAGGGTACCAATGATTCTGGCCAAATCTGTACTTATTATATATTATGGGTGATGTTGCAATGAATCAACAAATAGTTAATAAACACACTGTCTAAACATTTATTTACTTTTTATTTAAGCTAAGAATGCTGTCATAAAGTAAGCAGCAACATAAGTATATAGTAGCACTTATGTTGTATATGTTGCTGTAAAAACAAATGTTGAAATCATAGTAGGCTTTTTTTACCTACTTTAATTTGTGTAATTTACTCTGCATGCATATATTTATGTGTATGAAAAATTGGTATGTATTTAATACTCTTTTACAATTTATACATTTGTATGTATCAACTGATCACAGTTCATTTGTATCACATCATTTGTGTTTTTGATTTTGTATGTATTTCTTTTTTTTTCCTTTACCCCTTTTTTCCTTGTAAAACACTTTATAATCTCGGGTTTAAACAGCCCTACTGTTAATAAACTATGTTTTTTATTAGTATCATTACAAAGGTATGGATACATTACATCATGTGGACCATAGCATTAAGTAATATAGTTTTGAATGCTGCAATTACTTTGTGTTCATGGCATTCATAACATAATCTTTGCTTTGTGTTGAGCCACTTCTTAAAGAACAGCACACTAAATGAGACACATGTGGTGTGACTCATGAGCTTGCAACTATGCTGAGATGTCTGTCTTGTCAAGATGTGTGATGTATAGCAGCCAACTTGATCTAATGATCTAGCAATAAACTCAGATTTAAAACACCCAAATGTAATCTTCAACAAAAACTTATTAAAAATGTGGACTCACTTCTCGTGTCTTGTGTGAGACTCCCTCTCTCACACGGGTTGCCTATTTCTTTGCTGTCATCTTGCTTCAATGATATTTGTTATACAGAGAACAGAGATCAAGAGTGCTTCTGCATCGATTCCTTTGCTTTGTTATGACACTAAATTCTGCTTCAGTGCTCACTGCTAAATGAAGAAGCCACACATACTCTCCTGCACGCTTACATTCACTGACACACCACGACATATAGCCATGAGCACATAACTTGATACAAGATCATTTGTTATTTTGAGACTATTGATTTGTGAGTTACGCAATAAAACAAGTCTCTTTCAGAAGCGTCTCAACAGCAATCAATTTTAACAGGCACTCCCATTCATTGCATTCTAATGATATGATCAATATATCTTCCAAGATGCTGACTACAGAGAAATAGTGTCATTATCCCGAGAAGAATACAGAAATACAAAGAAAAAACATGACAAATATGACAATAACACTACTGTGGGATGACATTGTTTTATATGTGAGGTTCCTGAGACGGAGGCTATGGAAGCACACAGTTCCCCTGAATACCATCCATCATCCAAACATCGAGAAAAAAGACGAATACATTATTCTATTTTTAGGGAGGTATTTCTACATTGTGAGGTTACACTATATGCCTCCATTATCTAGCTACAAAAAATGGTCCTGTTGATATGTAAGGCAGTGAATTATCCTATCAGCAGGGAACGTCATTTACAGATGGGGTCACAAGTAATGGAAAGTCATTTTCACCAGGGGCGGTTTTCCAAGCAGGATAGCTACACACTGCCAGGTCAACTAGGACAAATGACTGCCTCTTGCCCAAATCACTACAGTAACCTAAAGTAGCCCCAGCTGAGGGCTCGGATGGCTAAATGTTTCCCCTGGCACAGTACTGTCTGAACAACCTGCAGTAAAGTACATCAGGTTTCATCAAGCCCTCCTTTTCAAGAATGTGCTACATGAATTTAGGTGTATTTTTTCAGTCAGAAGTTTTAGGAGTATAAATTAAACTTAAATCAGATCCAGGCATAGGTACTTTATTTGTCACTCATGCAGTTGTACAGTGAAATTTGATCCCTGGATTTAACCCATTCTAATTATTGGGAGCAGGAGGTAGCCACTGTGCAGCGCCCGGGGACCAACTCCAGTTCTATGTCAGTGCCTTTGGTCAAGGGCACTGACAGGAGAATTAACCTAGCAGACATGTTTTTGATGATGAGAGGAAACCATCACTAGAAGGGCAAACATGCAAATTCCACACAGAAAGGCCCTGCCCCAGCCGGCAATTGAACCCAAAACCTTCTTGCTTTAAGGCAACAGTGCTAACCACTGAGCCACTGTGCTGCCAATGTGATAAAGAAAGAATCCCCTCAGTCAGAAAAAATAGCCTGCAGACTCTTAATGTTGGTAACAGTGGAAAAAGTGATGGGGGTGGACATTCACACATCAGTGTCAGTAGCTGGAAGATACTGTAGCTGCTGGGTGGTTAATGAGAGAGAGAGAGAGAGAGAGAGAGAGAGAGAGAGAGAGAGAGAGAGAGAGAGAGAGAGAGAGAGAGAGAGAGAGAGAGAGAGAGAGAGAGGAGGGCTGAAAGCTGACCGGATGATATGATATAAAGTTAGTGAGTTATCGAAAAAGTTTTTTTAAAGTTTTTTTTCTTGTATTGTACGATGAATGAATAAAAGTAAATTAGAAAATATGTGAATGGAGCACAGCCAAGAGGTGCACTGTAACAGTTTAGTTAGGTGTAGAGGGTTAGGGTAAAAACAGAGACATGTAAGAATGGAGTATTCAAGCTAATCCCAAAACCATCCAGAAACCAATAAGTAGTTCTTGTAATTGCAATTACAATAAATCTAAATCCAACATAAACCACTTTAACTCACACCTACTGTAGCTGTTAAAATGATGTTCACGGGAGGAATTTCAGTGTTAGACACTGCTTTTGCTGTAACATGAAGTTTATGTCAAGACAATTTGGGTTTAGATGTCATAATCTGAGCAAGAGTGGCGTCCTAATGTGGGTTCTTTGGGACCAATGCAAACAGATTACACATCAGTATTTAAATCACCAAGGTGGTTCATTTAATTTCATTCCTTACACTTGCAGTAAATGCCCGTACAGTACACCATGTAGTTGGTGCTACAGTATAGGAAAAAAACTAAGAAAGAATCTATGTCAAGTCCCATGAGACCAGCAAGAGTCCCACAGTTACAGAGAACTATATCTGGGGGCTTTAAAGTAAACTTTTTAAGTAAATTTATACAATGATGTATTCATCCTTACTTACATTTTTGGTGTTGCCTACTTTTAGTAAGATTATAACTTGTCTCTCTAAACCTTGACTTGTATTACAAGATTCACTCATTTTCCTTGATTTTTGTGCTTCTCAAGAGGCATTCACACAGGTACTTAGAGCCGTCCACTTGTGATCGGATTACTGAGGACGCTTTTTAAGACCAGGTGTTAACAGAGCCACCTGAGACTCATTCATTAACAACTTGGACAGCTGTCGCAAGCTCCAAGAAACCAAAGCAGAGCGCAGTAACTACACTTAGGTTTTGGTTGGATTTTACATCCTGCAATTTTTGCATTAAGTTTTCTCTATGATAGATTAAAACTGAACTTAGACAATTAGTTATAAGATAAAACACACATTTAAAAGTTGACTTTAAGTCATAAGTCAATTTTGACCTTATTGGGTACTTTTAATTAGCAACAGTAATTAAATGGCTTAACTCAATTATCTAGACCTCAAAGTGCAGGATGTGGATGTCACAAACAAAAAGCTTCACATGGTTTAACACACACACCCAGCGCACACACAGTTTCTATTCATTGTAATTTACCATTGCATTTCATGTATTCAATGATTTTACATTTAATGTTTCAAGCAGCTATTTTAAACTTGTTGTCAAATAGAAAATGGAGCAAAATAGAAGAAGTACTATTTACACGGACTATTTAAGAAATGCACTTGTCATAAATGTAACAAATGCAAACAGTGCCTCTTTTCCATACATGAGGAGTAAACTGCACCCAGTGCAACATTATATAAAGCAAATTAAAGCTTGCTTTGAATTAAAATTGTGAATGGTTTTAACTAGATAATGAGAGCCTCTTAACAGTTAAGCAGTAAAGCAAGTAATTGCTTTTTCATGGACTCAGATTTTGAATTTATATCATGTGGTGAGACTAACAAAAGCCAATCATATGGATAGCAATTAAACTCTTCAGTGAACTTCTGACATGGTTCAGTTCCACAGTAATCACATAGCCTATTGTGATCCATACTTAATTTCCTGTCAGCATGTCAATGATGTTTTCTGTATGCGTTGTAGCTAAAGTTTTGTTAAAGCCATGTACTGCTGCCATGTACAGCACCAACAACAACTCACAAAGCCAAGCTTTTCATTTCTGATCTTTAACGCAGGGCTCTCTGGACTCTGGAGTGTATCAGTGTTGAAACTTTATTCAACAACTCTTTCCCACTAAAGAGAAACTTCAAGTAAAGTGATGCATTCTCTTTGAGCACTGAACATTCTTGAGAATACACATATCTGAGAAGATAACATTGGTGATGATCAAAAATATGTCTATGTGATGAGACGTGATATGATTTAATTATGAGGCTATTCAGCTTGGTGTTGTTAATTTTATAAAATAAATCTTAGACTTCTCATTTTTCGACTTTGTAACATCTCTCCCTTTCTGTTTTATTCCTGCATTCTCAAATATTTGCTTTTTAAAAAAATATATTTTTCAACTGGAATACTCGATAGATTTTACAGCTGTTAAACTACAATGTAAAAGTACTTCTGGAAACTGTATGTTTCATATTCAACACTAAGCTTTCTTTTCATGTGCAGCTATAGTTGCAAGGGGCAGTTTGTTGTATTTATATCATATTAGTACTTAGTTACATGTTAACAGGTTAGTTGCTAATTATTGTCATACACATTAAAGCAACTATAATAGACATTTTTGTAATAACAGTGTATCAAATGCCAATGCATAATGTGAGAGGTATCACTAATTACAATTATCACCTGACTCAGCATCTCCTCTTAGCTTTGTAGTGAGTTTATGCACATTGCTTAGCTGTCTGAACTTTACTGTTTTGATTCACTCTCACTGCTCTCATAGTGTTGATTTCAGCTGCAGCAAACAGACACAGGTAGGGACTAGCTGGTGAACATAATCTAGTTTGTGAAAAATGAAGAGCCAAAAGAGAGCGAATGTTGGACATTCATCCGTTGGTCAGATATGACTTAAAAAAAACGTAAAATCTTAATACATCATGTCATGCAGAAACTGAGCGGATTAATCAAACGTCTTCACATAACAAAAAAAAACCAAAAAAAAAAAAACCCTGTGATTTGTGGACAAAACATACATAAATACACACATGTGATTTGTCAACAGGAACAGCATGATTGCTCTGGTGTTAAAAAGTGTGATGTACACTTCTGAAGCCCATCATTATGTTGGGCTTAGGAAATAAAGAGTTTACTTCCAGTCTGCACACCAGAGTTGAGTCAAATAAAAGAGGGACCCAATGAATCCTTTTGATTTCCTGCTGTTTCCATTTTCGAGTCAGTCTGCTCCCATATGGCCTGCCCAACAGCAAGAGCAGATTGCATTACCGGACTGGTCACAGTGTACAGTTGCTGCTAACAAGTTGCTACGCTTCTTTGACCCCTGTTTTTGTGTATGTGTACATGGGTGTGCTGATACGTTTGCCTGAATCTCTACGTGGATTCTGTATTTGTGAATTTGTGTGTGTGTGTGTGTGTGAGTGTGCTCGAGTGTGTGACCCCGAGTGACTGTTTCCAATAAGGAAATGAAATCCATCGTGAGATTTTTTTTCCCCCTCAGCGAGCCATTTTCTTTTATTACTTCACCTGCACTTCCTTGAGCCACTGGGTGCGCTCCCACGCTGCAACCAACTCCCAGACAAGCATCGGCAGCATCTATCTTGTGGACAGAAGTGCTGAGTGGCTATTACTTCTCAGTAGACCACATAAAAACCACAGCAATTAAATGCTATTGGGCCATTCAACTTTGTCTTCTTAGAAGAGAAAAAAAAGGGAGACAGGAGTGAGAGAAGAAAGGCAGAGAAGAAAGTGGGGGTGAAAGCAAGAAAATGAGAGCTTCAACAGATGCTGCTTAACAGAGAAAAAGATCTTTATGATAGTCGTTTGAAATGGAGATGAAGGGATTTAAAGCGTGAAAGCGGCTATGAAATTTCACCTGATTACATACAGTACCTGTTCTCGAATGGACATGAGAGAGCTCTTTAACTGAGGTGCAATGGTAAGTAAAAGTAGACTGCAGCATGGGAGTTACAATAAGGTCCTCAGTTTAACTAGATTTATGGTTAAAGTGATTCTGCTACAGCTGCATTGCTGTTCCGCCCTCCAGACGGAAGCTTAAATCATATTCCGCCCTCTTCAGACTGCTCAACTGAGACTCCCTTTTCGAGTTGTGTCTTTTTAAGTCTATTTCACAAAGCTGAAGAAAATGGCCAGTGCCAATGCAATTACAGGATATAAATCTGGTAAATGTGGTACGATGAGCATTGCCTTTCTGTTGGTGATGAAGTTATTACCCTCAGAGGCAACATGGCAAATGAAAAATAATGTTTTACCTACCAAAAGTTGACAAGGATAATCATATTGGATGACAACACAGATTAAAACATATGTTGTCCAGCCACTGGTGAGATTTCCTTCACCAGTAAAGTCATTGTCCAATTATTAATCTACTGGGCATCTGAATATTGTGAATATACTGGACTGACACCTATCTCTGTTTGTCTTTGTCCCACTGACCACACCATAAACTCTGTGTGTCCCACCAACCACACAGCTCTGCAGTCAATTCTACAATCTAACAAACTGAAGATAACATGAAGTAAAACTATAATTTTCTCATGAAATGCTTGGTAAGCAATAAATCATTTATTTCACAATTCATTACCAGGGTTGTAAGTAAAAGTGAAAGCACAAGGAGAGTTTCTTCAGTAGACAACACAATTCCAACACCAAATATAATGAGTAACTTCACTTGATGTATCATTTCACCAGGTTAAACAATTACTAACAACTAGATAAAATGTGACATGTTATGTTGTTCCCATCAAAAATAAGGCCATTTTATGCTTTGCAACATATCTAGTAATTATTGTGTCAATTATGTCCATCAAGCCACCAAGATAACCTACAAAATAAGTCTCGACAAAAATACATCTCATCTTACACTGAATGTAAAAAGAACTCAGTTAAAAAATTGTCAAAAAACAGAAAATGGCTAAAGGCTCAATAGTCAGTACAAAAGGAAAGCTATGTCTCACTTTCACTCCCACCAAAGGTGTCATTAGGAAGATTAGACGAGTTTTATATTCTTTAATGGAGAATGAACAAAAGTATCTCACATTAAAGATGTGTCTTTATATTGTTTAGTTTATGCTCCTACTTCACACTTCTGGCATAGTAACATGTTGTTGTATAGATTACATGTCATTAATAAAAATAACATTTGAGAATAATATCCTCCTCATTGATTAATATTGTAATTTTAAAGTTAGAAAATTGTGCGAGTTTTGAAGCGCCAACATACACTGTCTTCTCTTTTTTTCCATGTTGTTTGATTACATTTGCACCCAACAGTTTTATGTATTTCTTGTTATCATTTTACCAACTTATTTGTTCATAAACAAAGCAAATCTAAACTTAACTTCATGTATTTAAAAAAAGCTTGGTTTTTCTCAGTGTGATGTAGTGATAGCATTATTGACAAAGCTACAGTCAATCCTGCTACTGTTGTTGCTGCCACGATGGCAGACCACTCCCATTCATCACGACCTGTCTACGTACGTTCCAGATGACTAAAAATAAACGTCTCCAGCCTCTCAGTAATCAGGATGCAGATACAGGTACACTGCAGAGAAAAAAGCATGACAAGCAGTGAACTAACACCGAAAATTACAAATGGCTTCTTGTCTCATTACCCAAGCAAATCACATTAAGATATCCTTCAGAGGCCTAATATAGATGCTGCGCTGTGTGGTCTCACTCATACAATCAGTCATTCTATCCATCTTTCTGTTCGTCGGCCTGTTTTCTCACCATTTCTCTGTTCTTGCCCCTTTTACTTTTTTTCCTTTTGCCTTTCAGTGCTTCTGTACAGTATGTCTCTCTGACTGAGCCTCTCTGTCTTTGTCACTTTCTCCCTCTGCTGACCAGATATATTCAAATGGAAGTTAAGGCCAGAGCATTGCATTATTCAAACCCCTCACAGGAACAGAAGTTAGGAATAATGACAGGCAAATTCCCATTAAAGCAGGCCATTTGCTGAGACAACAAATGAAGACACAGTAAAGCAGGTAAGAGGCTGTAGCACTCAAGACAACAGTTAACACATTCACATGTCTGACAGAGTTTGAGGCATTTTTCTTTTAAATAATCGTATTTGTAACACAAAATATCAAGTTTAATTCTCTTTTGTGTATTTTTTTAACAATACATGACAGAGGATATAGTTTATCTGCAGGAAAAAACTAATATTTGGCCTGGGTACAACTGGTAGCTAGAAGCGACCAAGATTGACAGATTTGAGTTTCTAACACCCACTCCACAGTTAGTGTAGGCTAACATGTGCTGTGGGATCACAGAGCAAAACCAAATGGCCAGTTAGCTGTCAAGCAATGAGCCTGCTGTGAACATCAGTGGAAATACCTGTCACATCACACATTTAATGTGGAGAAGCAAGAGGCTGGAACTGATGTGCCTCGTATTGCCAAGCTACCTTAGAGCGTACACTGATTGATCCCTTAGAGTCACAACACTGTTGGTTCATGAGATCTGGATCCTGCTTATTTTTATGAAAAATGCAAACATGGATTTTCAAACTTAAGGTGATCAGCTGTAATTGTGTGCGGGTGTGGCTGGATGGATGCTTTAGAAAAAAGCTACCTAAAGCTTTTGTTTAGGCCGAGCACAATCTCTGTGAAGAATACACAATCCCTCTCTCCAAATTGCCTGCCTGTCTTCATACTATCAAGTACCCAGTGAAGGCAAAAATGCAAAAAAAAAAATCTTAACAAAAGTGACAAACATGACATAGTGACATTTGTCAAAATAGTAGGATTTGAGAGCACTCTGTATATAATTTTACTTCTTTAGCCTTTCTGGAAATAAATTGCGGTGGTTCTGCAATTATTATGTTGTAATGTTGGATTAAACAAGCAAGTTGTCTTATGTCGATGCTTACATTTTTTTGCACCTGACATGTCACCAATGCAATGTTGGCAAAAGTCATTAACGGATAATTAAGGTGTGCATTGAATAGTGGCATCACCTAAGATTTTGTTACAAAAAATATCGAAAGAAAGTAACTGATTAATTCTGGCACTCTTTCTGACCTTTTGACATAGTGGTCTGTTTAGACTATGGGGAGGGAAGTCTTGTGATTTCATCCAATGAGAACAAACAGATTGCCAATAGCCTTTGGCCATCTCGATGTGCAAGTAAGCACACTGTTTCCCCCAGCTAGATCGATCCATCTCGATTAGGATGTCCGGGGCAAAAAGGAATGCATTGGCTTTTCTATCCTTCAGATACGCAGACCTTCTCATTTAACGCATGCTCCCATAAAAATTCACCAACACAGTCATATGCACATACGCATCCCTGCTTAAACACAAAAAAATATACTGATGTCACAGACATCCCAGACACACAGACGCCATTCGTCCCGTGGCATTTAGCAAAAACGTCAAATAGTGTAGAGCCCTGCTAAAAATCAATGGGCATTTGCAACAATCAATGGCTGTGTTCCTATGAGAAGTAATTAGAAAGGCAAACATGCAGCACCTCCTTCCTCTTCTCTGCCCACCACTGTGAGAGCCAGTCTTAGAGCTGTTTCACTGTGGGGTCAAAACAGAGTTTAATACAGCAAGGATGGTTCTAAGTAAGGATTAAATATATAGAATAGTGTATTCATAATATGTTATTGCTGCAACAATGAAAAGGATTAGAACATTTTTAAAATAATTGCAGAAAAGCTGTATGTCTTGCCTCTCTTGTGAAGAAACAAATAACTTCTTATTTCATAGAAGCCAGGTCACCATAACTGTTATTTACTGTTTAGCTGCCTAATTCAAAGCCTCAGTTCAAGTTGTGCTCCGCTGTGTTCATAACTGTGACTGTTAGCTTATACTTAGCAACATGATTGTGTGAGTACCTGCTTTGGTCTGACATGGCTGTTGGCAGGTTTTTTAATCAACTGTAATTCTGGCTGCAACCTGAAATCCTTCGTGCTGACCTTTAGAGCATGTTCAGACAATCCAAAGCAACATTTTATGTTAACACGCTTTCTCAAATGTGACTGTTACAGGCTTTAGTCACTCATGCTCCATCCACCAGATGTTTTCAATTATGTTGTGGGATTGCTTAGGGACTGATAAGTTCTCTTTTCTGAACAGTGTGGGCATATAAACACTGTGGTTGATTCTCACAGCACTGATATTTTGACTTGTTGTAGGAAACACAGGTGTCACAGTGAGCCAGCATGCACAATATCAGCAATATAACCCTAAAACTGAAGCAGCTAAAAGGAATTCAGCCATGATTCATGTTATTACTTATACCTGTGCTTTTTCTATTGTAACATATCAACACATCTTCTGAGAAAAAGGGCATTGTGTTTTTTGGGCTCTGCTGTTTTTTTCTGAGCAGGTTCCGCCTCAGATGATGTAGATTTATGTTTTAACCAGCAGTCTGTGTTTGTTTCCTTGAACTTAATATCACTGTTAGCTTCTCTGTGTTATGCTAGCGGGAGGTACAGATAGAGCTACAGGTGTGTTCAGGGTCAAAGTCAGACAGTCGGACACAGCAGTTTCGACCAGTCGTCCTGCAGTAAGCACCGCTGCAGATGTTGGTTGAACATTAAAATACATTGCTGTAAATTTTTTGAAGACGTTAGTTAAGGCGGCAGGCGTGTGTTGCTTAGGCGGCCGCCTAAGCTGGAAAGTGCTGTGGGAAACCCTGAATGGTTTGGGGGGCTTTAGAACATTTTAGGGAGGCTTAAGCCCCCCCAAAATTGGCCTAACGACGTCCATGCCTACTTCCATTTTATCTTCTCTACCTATATCCCTAGTCTATCTATACACCAGCAATCTACATGGTATATACCAAATGTTCGTACCTATGTATCCTGTCTACCTGCCTCATGTTGTACAGTAGACAGTACAGATACACACACAGATAGAAACACTTAAATCAAATCAACAAAAGAAAATATGGTCACTTTATACTTGGTTTGCTAATTTTTGACAACTCTGAGAAGGCTTGTCTGCCTCGGGCCCTCTATGCAGCTAAAGAGAAAGCTGTGCATTTTGTTTCTGGTTGAGGCACAGAATAGAGGAGTGTCACGTATTATCCTTGAATTTACTGTATCCAAGACAACTGTATCTCACCAAAATCCGTCACATTGAAAGAGATAGACAGAGCTGATGGGCAAAAATGTGCAGTAGAAATGTATGGAAATCGTGAGAGAATCAAATCTTGAGTAAAAAGGACTTAACCTTGCGCACTGCTGAATGGTGAATGGCACACATGTTACATATTTACCTTGCTGGGGAAGTTGAAAGTTAACGCATTGCCTCACTAGAGTCAGAAACACAAGAAACCCATTGCAAGAAGAGGAATGTTTTCTCTAGATCATTGAGATATGTAGCACACAGCTATTGGAACAGCTTCTAAAGTATGTGCTCCAATGCTAATAGAGCTAAAGAGGGTATCGAGGAACTCTGAGAGATAGCAAATGGACATTGGCTTATCTTAAAAAAATGTCCAGCCAGGCTTCACGTCAAAACCCAAGCTGTGATAATATTAACAGGTTTCAGAAGACGTCAAAGAACGACTGATAGAAGGTCTGCAGCCTCGATCAAAGGATCCTGAATATGCACGTTGAAAAGCAAACAAAATGTGTTGTTTTTTCATGTTTTGAAGTCATGTCAGGCACAGTACCAGCGTTGCTTTACATTGCAGAGAGGAGTGAAAATGATGCACTCATATACACACATCAGATTATGGGCACTTTTGGGGACACACCATAAACTTAAATTAATTTCTTGGAGACTTACCATAACCCTAACCACTGACCCAAAAATAAGCATTTTCCCAACTGGGAACACGGTTCTCGTCCCCAATTGGATAAGTTGTATATAGTTAACTGGTCCTAAGTCTGAAATTTGTCCCCAAATGTAGCCTATGACAGACCACACACCCACACAGAGACAGGCACAATGGCATGCTGTAGCAAGCACTAGAGGCTGCAACTCACCTTGAAAGCACCAGCCGGGGCAGATCCTTTTGGTGTTGGTCTTCTGGGCTGCAGGCAGCTGTCAACAGACAGGAGAGAGGTGAAAGATGTTTTAAACATGTAGTCTTTTGAGCCTGCTTTGGCTTTTTCTTTCATCAGTTAAAGCTGGAGAGGACAGAGACACTAAAGAATCCAATAATCCCTTTATGATCCACAAAAGATAATGAAGGTGCTTTGTTGCATATGTGATCCTTCTCATACTACCACCAACCCCATTTACACACATACACACCACTTTTACACACAATACAGCAGCAGTCATTATAATGTAAAAATTGAATAAAAATGTATCACAACAAATCAATGATATTCAACATATTGATGACCACAGGGACAAAGAGCTGTAGTTTTCATCTTACTTACCAATATAATATCCTGACCATGTGACTCAACCCAAACTTTTAAATTAGGGGATGAATGTGGTGATTTAGGATGTTGTGCATTTAAATTAAACAGAGGTCAATGATAAATCATACTGATGACCCCTGCTCGATTCTAATGAGCTTTCTTGCTGTCTTAAGTGTACTTTGGTACAATCCTTAACATGCATATTCTCATACATACACATCACTATAAAGATGTTGTTATGCCCCTAGAAAAATGTGTTTGTTTCTAGAAAACACAGTTCTGTGTGATTTGTTTATTTTCGTAACCATAGCAACATAGAAGCAGTGCATGCTGGGAGAAAGACAGGAAGTAAATTCACCATGCAGCCATCATCAGCTACAGTTGTGTGAGCACAGTCATCAGCTCTTCAGTTAGTAGGCTATTCTTCCTCCCTCTTTGCTAAGGCAATGTCTTTGCACAAGATTCCCAGTAAACTTCATGGAAATTAATCATCTGTGTCCTGGAGTTTTTTTGGGAGTGTTTAAGCTGAAATGGAAACATAGCCCATGACAGACGTATAGCAAGGTTAAAAAACAGGCAGCAATAATCCATTATAAATGGATCTAACTGTCGCAAGCAAAACAATATTTCACTGTAAACACTGTCAACACTGCAAGCAAATATTCTACAAGCATTGTACCTGAGTTAATAAGCATGTATAATGGTTTAAGAGGGCACTAGACAAGAATCTCATATTAGACTAGAGACATGAGCCAGTACTTGATACAGACTCTTGATAAAGGCAGTGGACACAGGCACAATTTGTGTGTGTGTGTGTGTGTGTGTGTGTGTGTGTGTGTGTGTGTGTGTGTGTGTGTGTGTGTGTGTGTGTGTGTGTGTGTGTGTGTGTGTGTGTGTGTGTGTGTGTGTGTGTGTGTGTGTGTGTGTGTGTGTGTGTATGTGTGTGTAGTGTAGAGCGAGTATTACAAGACATGACCTTTCCTGTTGCACAAGGCACTGGTTTTGTGAGCGCTTCTCATCATTCTAATTAGACTGCCATATTGTTCTAGCACCTAGAAATACAATCAGTGTTTGGTCAAGTTCAAGTGTTTATTAAACTCAGGTTTGAAGTGCCTGTGTCACATACCATATGTAAATATATAGTGCACACATACACATTATATGTGCTGTAGCTGCTATCAATTCCCCTGAGTGGTTTCAGCTGAACCTGGATTCAAACTGTAAAGCTCCATACTCAAGATTCACCCTGGGAGATATTTACAAAGAAAATGGCAGCAGTTTTCATTGAGTTCGCAGCTGCAATCTACGTGCATTAAGCACCTGATTTACGAAGAGAGCAGCTCATTACGCAGTAAACTCCTGGACTGCACCAGGGAAAGCCCTCCAGAGGCACTGGCAGCACTGGAGTGTCTATGAAATCACCAAGCTCAGAAGAAAAAAACAACACAGTGATCTTGGTTACAAAGCAATTACTTTGGCCACAGTTCAGCTCCACCTGAGATAAACCTTTAAATATGAATCAAAATGTCACTCATACATTATGTCAGAATGTTTAGTACATTTCTAAATATTAAAACTTTAGGAGAAAGAGCATGAAATGACAAAGTAACACATATTGAAGACATGAAAAATATACAAAAGCCATTGCAGAGAGATGAGGCAGTTCAGGTGTTGATTTTGATGTAAATACTGAGGTAAATGCATCCAAACACACATTTAAATCAAGTCTCAACAAAAGAAAAAATGTAGTTGCAGCTTGTAGACATTTTACTGTTAATCAGTATTTCACATTTAAATTTTATGAACAAACCAAAAACTCCCTGTTCACTGTTAATTTGTGTTACAGTAATAATATGTAATGATTGTTATAAAGTCATTTAGTCATTTTTCTTTCAAATAATGGTGTTAAATAAAAGCCTAAATTTAATGTACATTTATTTTCCCCAGTTAAATCTTCAGTGTGGCTCTATTTTTACCAGTGGACTTCATGCAATGAGGAGAGCTGTGCCTTGCAAACATTTGCAGAAATGACACACAAGCTGCGACTCCAGCCTCGTGCATTCATTTAATAGAATACAGCAGATGTGTTGTCACATCTGTGCCTGCAAAACAAACACAACAGCCCTTGTATATCTGGCCTTCAGCTTATATTCAGCATATACGAGGTGTAAAGTGCAATGATCTGCTTATTCATTTATTTATGTCTTTGCCTTGGTGTCATTTCAAGGTGAGGTTTGAAAGTGAATTATACATTTATTTATCGCTTATCAACTGTAAAAACAAACACACAGCAAATACAAGCTGCAGCTGATCTGAATATTTTGAGTACAGAGAGAAAGTGACAGAGAGGGATCCTGAAGTGCTCTGAGAGAGTGTGACTGTGCATAAAAATACTGTAAGAATAAACAAAGAATTCACATCTAGGTCGACATGATGGGATGTTTTTTTAGTTGAATTCTTCATCAACATTCAGAGGATTTAAAGAAATGAAGACAGGCACAATTATAAATAACAGGCTCCAAATAAGAAAACAAAGAATATCAAGGCAGCACAGAGTGAGTTCCATATTGCATGTCTGATTTTTGCAACAGTATAAATATCACCAGAAGATGGCTAATAGAAAAAAATGTGCTAAAGAGAGGAAAAAGTTGAAGAGACATTTCATTTCATGGGCATCAGAGCCGTGATTATTCAGGAAACTTTTGTGTGTGGGGGGGGTTAGAATTCTTGCTACACAGTTCACATTTCAAATAACGGTTCAAATTTTACTGTAAGAAATGACAACGCCATACATTTTGCTCAGCTGAAAATGAGAATTTGGAAAGCTAACTCAATCTGCAATGAGATAAAACCACAGAATCAATCTGAAGACAATAAACAAGGAAGATGAATTGCAAAGATCGAGTTTCTTTTTAAGTGCACAAATTGCACTGTGCAGTTGAAATTGGAACTTAAACAGTGTCAGCGTGCGTCTCTTTTTGTATTTGTACACGTGCATATTTGTTTTGTTGTTTTCTGATGAAGGTAAACAATATTTTGTAGCATTATAAGAATGTAATGAGTGTCATCTGTTGTTCTGTTGCATTTAAGATGGCACTGTGCCCAGAAAATCTGTTGGTGAATGTCTCCGTCCCTTTGTTTAGTTTAGTTATAAAAGATGAAGAGTAGTTGCTAGAATGACTCAGAGAGACAAAGACATGAATAAGGGAATTTACAGATGGTGATTATAAATTATAAACTCTATTACAGAGAGACAGAGAGGGAATATCTGACAGTGCTGACATGTATCTAGTCGCATCTGCTGTCGCAGCAGACAGTTCCTTTGGTGAGACAGTGAGGAAGTGAGACTGTGTGTGTGTGTGTGTGTGTGTGTGTGTGTGTGTGTGTGTGTGTGTGTGTGTGTGTGTGTGTGTGTGTGTGTGTGTGTGTGTGTGTGTGTTTGTGTGTGTGTGTGTGTGTGTGTGTGTGTGTGTGTGTGTGTGTATATGCTTGCATGTGTGGTTTGGGGATCACTACTTTCACATCTTTCAATTCATCACATCATTCATTTCTGGGGACATCCAACAGCTTGGGGGAGAGACTGACTTAACAGGAGAGGGAGATGAGAGAATCACAAGGGTGTGGGAGGTGACACAAAGACAAAAACAAAAGATAAAAAGAAGAGAAGATGGTTGGTTGATTTTCACACCATCCAAATCTCTGAAAACAGAAAAACACAGTGACATGTATCGTTTGTTTGTCAGGCAGCCCTCCTCTGGCTCCTCACCACCTTTAAAATGAAGGCGTCGCCAGCTGCATGTACAGCGTGTGTTTGATAGCTGCCAAAATCACTGCAAAGCAGGCTGATGCTAACCCACACAGATACACATGGTTCATGTCACAGATATGATAATATATACATCCTAAATTTGTCACAACAGTAGAGAGAACAAAAAAAGGAACAGTAAGCTCACATACACACAGCAACAATATATAAAGGAGACTGACCACTAAGAAGTCACTTTATGAATATTCTGGGTCTTTACTTTTTTTTTTAAATGTATTGCCATGTAATAATTAGATAATAAAACAGCTGATTTATAATTTAATAACCTGGGCACAAAACTGATGTAAGAATTCATAAATTAAAAAAAGTGTAAGAATCCACTACTGCAACTATGAACAAAAACTTAATTTAAACTTTTTTGTGATGGATACATTTGAAATCATCTAAATATCCAATTCCCAATTTAATTATCTTAAAGCTCTATTCAATCCTTTTTATCATAATTAGTCATCATCCTCTCAGGGAGGACATGGGCTCAAGCTGTAAGAGTTCAGATGGGAAATATTAGAAAAGTCTACTTTCTCTGGTGGGTGGATTTATTACTGTCGTTACCCGGATCATTCACACAGAAGTGCACCGGCACACTGATGTAATTGCCAATTTCCAGATTGAACTGATTGCAAATGATAAAACTTTTGAATCAAATAGCAAGTAATGAGGATCACATTACCTTTTTTGTCAGTAATAAGCCCAACACTGATTGTGTGAGGGTAAGGAGTGCAGCAGGTGCAGCAAGGTGTTACAGCTTATTTTCTGATATTATGGGATGTGTTATGTGATGAGCTGCTGATTATGCTGCAGATCAGCCACTTAAAGACCTACAAAGTTGGTTTTTTTTTTAAAAATGCATATGCTGAAACTTTAGCATTTAAATACCAATACACTTCCAAGATTCTCTCATTTTTACTGAGAAATAAAACAAACAAGACAGACAGCTTGTCTTACATCGGTATTTCAGTTGCTTTTATTTTATCTTTTCATCTTTCTCAAACCCCCAACCCACCCCTCTCCCTCTCACTAAGATGACATAGTGCACCCAAAATGTCACAGCAGCTGAAAGTATTGCACTATGCATATTCCCCTGGCCAGCTCCAGACCTTCTGTCAGACGTCAAACCTCTCAGCTATTTGTCCTCATTACAGTACAGCCTCTGACTGCCCACCTTAACTCCCCTGCCCGTCTCTCAGGGGGCTCTTTTCCACCTCTGCTTGGCATGACTCATTTTTACGACCGCCACTTTGGCCCCCATCGGCCTGGTCCGCCAATGCTTTAAACCCAGCTAGGCGAGTAAATCTGCCAGCTTTAATTAAAGTAGCTTCTTTTATAGCGCGTTCTCTCCCTCTTGTCCACAGTGACATAATGGTGCTGGGAACCTCCCTCAGCAGAGCTGACTCAAAAGGACTGACCCTTGAAAAAATGGAGGTGTGTTGCACTATTTTATGATGAGTTAGCGAGAAATAAGCCACATCTCATCCTATCTCCTCATCTCCATGCTATGACCTGGTTTCCTGAGTGAAAAGATAATCATGGCGGTCGCAGGTAGAAGTTCCACTGATAAGAAATAACTCCACATTATATAAATTTAAAATGTGCAACAGAAATCAATGACCAGAAAAAAACTTCTACATGAAGCACTTTAGCATGAGAATCAGTTTCTCAGAGTGTGAACTGACAAATAACGCCCTTGTTATCTTTCAAGGTCAACCTTTGTTGGAGAAATAATGATTTGTGAAGCAGAATCAATGAGGCTCATTCAAACCGTTTTCCTTCAGTATTGTTCAGGGACTAACTTTGGTGCCATTGATTAGCTGATTTATAGCTTGCATCTCTTATGGGCTCACAGTGAATCTCCAACCGTTCATTATAGGAGGACAGCGGGGGAAGGGAGAGGAGAGGAGAGGAGAGGAGAGGAGAGGAGAGGAGAGGAGAGGAGAGGAGAGTATTTTAAAAAGTCTGATGCATTTACAATGTTTTAATTCATCTAATATGCTTACAAAGCAATTTCTGTTTTTGTATGCAGAAACACCACTATAAGGACAGATCTGCTGTTAGGCTATTTTGGCTTACTTTAGGATTGCAGGTCACATGACCCTTACTAGTTTAGTTTACTAGTTTTTTCCAATACATAATATTTACAACGGCTGTAAAATGATGAGTAAACTTTTCTGAGTATTTCAAACACCCTGAAATCACGTTTTACTGTCATCAGCATTCAAAGCATTGAGGCCAATAACAATAAAAATTAAAGCCGCAAGCGGCGATGGCGGGCCCTTGCTCACCCATGCCACCGCGGGGCCTGAGGCATGGCGGGGCTGTGGCGTGAAGCAGAAAGTGAGAAAAAACCTGGAAGGAGGCCAAAAATGCAATGTTTCGTTCATCCAGTAGGGGGCAGTCACAGGTAGTTACACATATGGTCTGGTGTGGTCTGGTGTGTTCAGGGCGGCCACTCATCAGTCATGTGAAGTTTGGAGTGAATTGGACAAAGCATGAAGGAGTTATGAGAGGTTGATGGTTCATCCACCAGGGGGCAGTAATGGGATGCATGCAGGTGTGTTCAGGGTCAGTCCCTCATCACACATGTGAAGTTTCGTGGAAATCGGACAATGTTGATGCAAAAAATGGCACTTCCTGTTTCCACTAGGGGGCGACATGAGCGACACCCCTATCAGATGGAAGAGGTCTCCACCCTGGACCTGTGTATCAATTTTCATGATGATACGTGTTCAATAAAGCCATCAAAAAGCCAAACGTATTTTCATGGCGAGGAATTGATGGTAGCCACGCCCCCACAGGGACGCCATTACTCGTAGCTTCACAGTGTTCATAATGTAGCTTCAACAACTGGTTCTGCATGTTTTAGAAGAGGAATGAAGTTGATGGGGTCAACTACGTATTTTTCATGAATTTAAGTTCACTTCCTGTTACCACCGGGGGGCGCTATGAGTTACGTGGGAAGTTAATATATCGGGACGCTCAGGGCGGAGCCATCATCATGTCCAGCAAGTTTGAAGCTGATTGGATGAAGTATGTGGGCGTGAGAGCCACTCGTATGTACATGGCGAGCACGCCAAAGTTAGTCGAGCACTGGCAGACACGCCCTTTGACCTACGGATGCGCAGAGCACAACTTAAGCTCAGCTAGGTCTGGAGATGTTGCGTACCTAATTTGAACTTGATCGGGCGAACGCTGTGGGAGGAGTTAATTTTAGGCAGGAAAAAACAAAACCAAAATGGCCGACTTCCTGTTGGGTTGAGGTCATGAGGTCAAGAGGCTTTTTTGCATATGTGGGTATAATACATATGTGTACCGAATTTTGTGAGCATAGGACAACGTTAGCAAAATTCCCTATGGGCATTTTTGGACTTTGTAGGGGGCGCTATTCCGCCATTCTGCGTCGACCATGTGCGACCACCCAAAAATATCGAATTTCGGATGAGGCCGGACGTCCGTGCAAAAGTATAAGCATTTTCGCATTTGGGAAAGGGGCGAAATTGGGGCACGAAATGTCGGAAGAATAATAATAATAATAATAATAATAATAATAATAATAATAATAATAAACATTACAATTTCAATAGGGCTTTCGCCAGGCGACTTGCAGTCGCCGCTCGGGCCCTAATAATAATAAACATTACAATTTCAATAGGGCTTTCGCCAGGCGACTTGCAGTCGCCACTCGGGCCCTAGTAAACATTACAATTTCAATAGGGCTTTCGCCAGGCGACTTGCAGTCGCCGCTCGGGCCCTAAATAGTCTTGAAGAGCCGTATCAGAAACATTATTTTCATGCCTTTCATGTGTGTGGAGCCAGCAGGAAGTCAGCCAGCTTAGCCAGCGCTTGTCTCTGATGAGTGTGCTCCATGGGCCCAAAAAGCCTGAAGAAAATGTTTTCACCATATGCGTTCAATGAGCAACTTACATTAGATTCTAATGTAAGTTGCTCATTGAGCGCATACAGTGAAACATTTTCTCTGTCTTAAACTGGCACAAAAATATGAGCATTTTTTAAATATTCCTGGGCTCATGTCAAACACGCCGCTCTGAAGCACTGATTGCACAGTCTCATCTATCCTCCTCCATCCTCCCTTCTTTCTCTGCACTCTC
This sequence comes from Scomber scombrus, assembly GCF_963691925.1. Lineage (NCBI taxonomy): Eukaryota > Metazoa > Chordata > Actinopteri > Scombriformes > Scombridae > Scomber > Scomber scombrus. The sequence goes on from NC_084980.1 coordinate 15,187,914, forward strand.
CTCTCTGTTCTTCTCCTGGCTCTACCTCATTCCTCCTCTTCTTTGCTTATTTCTCTTCTTCTTCCACTAATGAAACAGGCAATAGCCACTTCTTTCTTTCTTCTCTTTTCCTCTCTTATTTCCTCTTCTTTCTTATCTGTGCCCCTGAAGGAGTTTTCTGTCTCCTAACCAGCTGAAGCAAGCCTTCTGCTGGTCTGCGCCTGGCCCCTATTATCAGAGCATGACAAGGAGCCGCAGTGTCGGCTTGTCATCCTAGTAAACATCCTTTATAGCTCCCGCCTGTGTGTTTTTTGAGGGAAGTCAGTCAGCCACCACCATTGATTTCATAGATGACGTACAGTACTTATACTTCCACCCGTCTATTGTGCAGTACACAAGCTGCGATTGTCTTTGCCATGCACAACCATACTTTTGTCACTCATACTTCTAGACACTTTCCATCCAGTGTCAGACATAGTTATAGAGAGAGAGGCCAAAGAGGAAACAATGGAGAGGATGTAAAAAGTCTCCAATACAGGTCAAGTATGGCAGCACTTTGAACATTTAATCACATTCTGCCTTTTCAAACCTTAACACAAGAGTTTCTGTAATCTTTGTTTTGCAGGTCCAGGTCAATAAGGTTTTCATATTGCCTCTTTCTCCCTAACCTTATTCTTACTTGCTCTTAGTGCAATATGGGTGAGGTGGGTCACACACTGGTTCAACAAACCATTCAATCACACAATCTCACTTTTTTTCTTTTTCTGAGTAGCTGAGTAGCTGTCCATATTAAGTTAAAAAAAGATGAGAGATTAAACAAAGAGAAGTGTGAGAGGATCCACCATCTCTGAGAATTGAACTGGATCGCCAGTTCAGCTCCATGGACAGCAACATTTCTTAACTAACAATCGAGGAGCAGAAGTGGAGGCAGGCCTCAACTCTACACTAAAATCAAAACGTGCCTCTTTAACCTTTGTCCATTCACTTTGTCCATAAATATTCATAACAGGTGGGGAGGCAGATATGTCAACTTAGCAAGCAAGCAGCGTAGGCTCAGCCAGAGAGTGCATTAATATGAAACACAGGTGTGGAACATTATAAAATATTCAACTATTACTTCACATAGCATGGACAAGACATGCAATATTTTGTTTTCTGTTACGGAACAGAAAACAGAACAGTTGATGTTTTGTTTTTTCCCCCATCGTTTATAATAACTATTTATAACTATTTGTAAAGCCTTTGGTCTTTTTTTTTTTACTGTTATTGTGTTTGATAGTAAAGAAATAAATCTCTCAGCTATAAGCATAATTTATTTTGAAGCCAGTGCCTGAATTTATTGAATGTTCACAGAGCTTGTATATTGATCGGTGATCAGTGACAAAATGGTCACTTTGGACATCTCAGTTACAAAAATAATTATATATCACTTATATCTCCGAGACAGTTTGATAAATGCAACCTCAGAAAGGCTATTAGGGTGAGGGTAAGCTACTTTGTGTTATCAACAACCTATCAGGAACAAGCGAGCGGAGGGCACATTCAGTCTAATGCAGCTTTGGTTGTATTTCCTATCTTCTGAACTGGCCGTCTGTCACGATACAATGCAATCAGCAATGCAGGAAAAACAGCATTACACAGCTTTGTGAAGCAATGGCAGTAAAGCAGGAAAACCTGCCAACCCGTAAAACTGTCAGAGCAACCTTCACTTACCCTCAGTATTGATGGTCCAATCATATAGAGAATATGAATTAGTACCTTTAGGGATTTCTTAAAATGGGGCATAATTCTTTGATATGTCTGAACAAAGAAGTATAAATCATGTTATGACTTTATGGCATCGCCCAGAGAGCTGGAGAAGATGAATTTCAAAAACATGTTTTCCTCACTCCTTCCAACTGTATAAAACGTTGTGGTCAGAATAGTGATTAGAACATTGACTTCAATACAAAACACATAAAAAGCAAATACGCCCTGTCTTTTTTCCCCCCTTTCTGACAACTACAACAAATCACATGATTTGTATGGATTGACCATTTCAGAATATAAATTGATGTTGAAGTGATGGTCAGCATCTCAAGCACTAATCTTCAAGCAGCACCATAGATTTGGGCTCCCCTGGGAGAAACACAACAGCTCTGGGCCAATGTCGCCCCTACCACCACCAACACCACGCCTTGAAGGCACCACTGTGCAGAGCATTTAATGTCTCCACTGTTGCTCCAAAACCATCTGCCTGCATAACTGAATGTCACATGCTTAAAAAGTGTTTTTCAAGTTTTTTTACAACACATCCAGTGACTCACCATGTTTTGATATGTGTGGTAAACATCGTAAAACACTAAGTGAAAAAAATCTAATCACACTTTCCTCAGAACCTCAAAATTGAAGTCTAGATGTAACAATTATTTCCTACACTGCACACACACATATGCTTATTTTTTTAACGTACAGCTGAGCAAAAGTAAACAACCAGACAAATTCTGTCAAAGAGGCAGAGATACTTAAAACAGCCCAGAAATGTGTTCATATGTTTATATATTTAACCTAGGACGCTATGAAAGTACATATTATCATCCATATCTGAATACAGAGAAACACTGACATTTATAAAAGATTAAATCTATGTTTTGCTAACAGTAGAGCTGTGTGATGAGAAAAGCAAACAGAAGTTAAAGTCTAAACACTTTGTGGATTTTGTTTCTGTTTTTTTCTTCTTTGCCTTGCATTAGATGATCCGCCCTACGCTGTAGGAAAGCATTATAAAAACACTGCCAGTGGCTCTGCTCTCCCTCCCTCTTTGTTCAGCTTTCTATTCACTATCTTTTGCTCTTCCAACTATAAATAGATGTCAGTGTCCATTACTGTTTCTAGACTCCTAAAAGACCCTGTTGTACTTTCTAAGCTCTCTGCGTCCATCAGTATCTCTCCTTTCAGACTGGATGTACCCTACAACTATGATGTTATTATATTATTTTAAGCTCCCTGCTTTTAGGCAGTGTCACAAATGCCAGAGTTGAAGAAATGCTACTTTATTTTGACAGACGGCAATAATGTAAAATACAGAATTTACTTTTAATGGAGTAAAACATGAAAATCTACAACTATGTTCCTTAAAGATTTCTTTAAAAGTTAGTTAAAAAAAGATGATTATGTTTTTGTTGGCCTAAATTACTAATTTGTTGATTGTCTAATTACTCATTGGGAAGCTACAGTAGGGCTGCTACAGCTATTATTTGTAATAAAGTTACCACAACCAGGTTTTATCTTAAAACATTTTACTCAGTTTAATTAGAGGCCAAAAAGAGGGACATATTCTATCATCATTTTTTTTTTAAAAGAAAAGAAAATATAGAAACAGCTAGCCAGGCTTTGTCCAATGGTAACTAAAGTTCACCAATTAACATTTTATATCTTGTTTTTTGCGGGACGTCTTCTTGGAGTCCCCTTAAATTCTGTCTTCACCATGATGTTTCCGAGCAAGTCAATTAAATCTAATCTAATCCCATTTAACATCCTCTATTAGAAATGCTGCTATGTAAGACTAACAGACTGTCGACTAGCTTTTTTGGATGCAGACTGTATGAGAGATGTAAGGGTGACCAATTACTGAATTACAAAGTTTTATTAGGAGCAAAAACTCTATAAACGTAGCTACCGTATGTCGAAAAAGGTCAGGAGCAATTTGGGGCTTTTCATCTGCTTCAATTGTATGTGTTTATTTTGGGGTGGAGGTGTAAAGGTGACTGCTTTTCTGATATGTATTGTACCATTGTGAATGGATGGCAAACAGTGAGACTGCATGGCACACTACAACTCAAAACCATTTGATTCATCTCCTGCACAAAGAGGATCTCTCATGACTTGTATAATGAGCTTGATTTTGTGGTATAAAAGAAAAGATCAGGCCATGACAACAAAGGACATACATTATAGTGTTTGAGAGAGGAGAAGAAAAAAGGGGAATGGCGACTGAAATGGAAAATCAGAAAGGCTTTTGTAGACTGCAGTGCATATATTTACTGTAATTGAATGAGTCTCAATATGTTGATGCATTATGTATGATTATAAGGCACAGGGATTGAATGTAAATAAGTAAATAAAATATGGGAAACAGGAAACAAAGTACATGCATTACTTGTCACAACACAAATATCAGGCAGTGAGAAAACTGCACACACACAAATAACCGCCATGTAAATGTTTTGTGTACAGTAAATTTGTGTTTTGACACTTTTGTCAGTGCTCGTGGTTGAGTGTGACAGTGTGGTAATCACATTGACAGAAGCTGGGTATTGGATTTAATTAAAATGCATAATTGATAACATATTATCTATACATTGCACTAGAAACCCTACTTACACCTTATACAGTATGTATGTCAAACATAGACACACAAACACATTTACAGCCGTGTGCACACACATAGAAAAACACAGTCCCACTGAGCCTGCCATGAGTGCAGAGGTGCTTGCTTGCTCATCAACTCAGGGCTGGAACACAGAATTGCTGTCAAGAAAAGGCACAGCACAGTTGGTGGGGACTAACGCATTTCTATTGTTTCTGCCAAATGTAAAGTAGCACAGCAGCACAGCAACAACTGTTCATTTATGTATAACAGGAACACAAAGTATTTTGTCTCAAGCTCACCATGTATTGTGCTTTTTTTTTTCTTTTTTTTACCCCTAGCTGCCAGGTAGAAAATGAAGTAATGACTGCAACGATCCTTCCCGAAAAGTTCCCCAATCACAATCTAGGAGCTTTGCCAGATTTTCTGTCAGTCCTGATCAAGGTTTTCTTTGATGGAAGCTACTGTGCTCTTGTGTAATGCCATCACTTTGCAAACTGTATTACACTGTTCACTAACTGTATTACACTCTCACTATCTAAAAAAAAAATCAACATTTCTACACTTTTGGGTTATTTTTGAGAGAGGTAAAGCCTTGAAATAAACAGCTCTTCTCTACACATACAGTACAGATACATGTATATGTTTGTTACAGATATACAATATGTTTTGTTAGATATAAGCAAACATCATGACTTGAACTCGCCATTGGTTGAAACCAGATTAATCATGATTTTAACATTGTCACTGCAAAGAGGCTCAGTCCTCTTCTTCTTCTTTTTTAAAAAAATTATATCATTTAAACTTCATCAATGTGCAAAAATTTGATGGAAAAACATCCACTTTGGTTGTAGTGTATACTAAGTGGCAAACAAATGTTAATTTATCATTTAGAAATAAAGCTTTTCAGCAAGAATATCAGGACATTCTAAACGGACACTTTGGGCCTGATTGACTAAGATCCCAAATAGTGGGTACTAAATTGCGTGCGCAGTGCAATAGATTGCGCATTTCGTTTGTGTGAGTTTTGCGGGTGAATATTTACTTAGAATAACTGCGTGAATGAAAACAGGTGCAACAGGGTAGAGACAGCAGTATTTAAATGAGAGTTTTGCGTGTCTGAATGGAGAGTTTGGACAAGCAGAAAGCTGCAAGCGCCAAATGAAACTAAATGGACAGCCCAAACTATCTTGCACATTTGAAAGACGCAAACCTCAGTGCGCCACGTTAGTAGATCAGCTTGCATATTTTTTGCGGGTGATGTCAAGTTTGCACAAGTTTTTACATACGCAAACCTTTAGCAAATCAGGCCCTTTGAGTCATGTTATGAAGAAAACATGGTTACATTTTTGCTTTCAAAAACTAAACACAAATGCAACCCTGACTGATTTTTATGGTCTGACATGTTTTCACTAGCATGCAAGCAATTTGTCTGAAATTTGTCAGGCAGATGTTTAGAGATTTTGATGTTTTCTTCTGTAACAGGTGACTCATCACTGACCAGTAATCTGTCACTATAAGCAATCAGTCAACTGTTTGAAAAGAGTCCCAGATGTATATCCTCCTTGAATTTACAGCAGCTTGATGAATGGCTCGTTTGACTTTCTTAAACTAGAGTTTTATTGATTTGAAGTGTTGATTTATTGATTGGCAGGATGATTAATAAGCATAGGGGTCTAATCGGGTTAAGTTTCTTTTCAGCTCTTGTTGAAGAAAATCTCACATACTATAAAATATTGCTTCATTTCATTTTTAAATAACCAAACCCAAGAACAGAATGTTAAGCCACGCAAAATGACAACTACATGTATGCTAACAAGGCCCGAGTTAATGAAGACAGAACTTGAAAGGTACCATCGCTTGTTCAAAGTTTGTGCAATCAATCACTTTGTCAGAGAAAGTGGCGAGATGCCACTTTAATCAAAGGCTGCATATTTCATTTTGAAACCATACACTTCATATCCTGTGCAGTCCCATGGATGAAAATTAGATGACCAAATCCTGGAGCTGTTCCACTGACTGTGATTAAGGGACCATCTCTGTTGACATGCTGACAGCAGGTCAATTTTATGGGCAATATGGGCACACATTCTGGTGCAGATAGAGCTGCTATGGTTACCGCATTACCACAACCACGTCACACCGACCGCAGAGTCCAGCTAAACATTGCTTCACCACTGAGTGAGTGGGTCGACTGATGGGGCATTAATTATTCTCTCAGGCTTGACATAAAGAATGACGTGCCTGCCGAAAGCTGACCAATACTCCTGCTGCAAAGTCGGCCTACAGTCCCCATTGCAGATTCATGAGAGTTATGATAGCATTTCCTCAGTTCCTGTTTTTATTGAGTCCTTTATTTATTACAGTCATTTATTGTTTGTGTGTGGATGGGGATGGTGTGGTGTGGTGGTGGGGTTATCGTATTGTTTTTTATTGTATAAAGCCCTTTGTGTTACATTGCATTTGTATGAAAAGTGCTATGCAAATAAAGTCAAATTGATTGATTGATTGATTGAATAAAGATATACATTTAGACTATAGAGCCCATAAAGAATCGCTACTAGGAATAAATGCATTAAAAAAGTTTGTCCGAACATGAGACTTTTTTTTTTTTTTCGTCTTGGAAATCCCTCTGAAAAAGGGGTCTAGACAATTATGTGTTCACAACATCAGATCTTCTTTTTAAATGAATACCAGTGTTAAAAATATAAGTTGTTTTTTTTTTTCTATTTTTAATGGCAGTTAACACAACGGTTTGAATGACAAACACTGGCACATGGCAGCTCTGGGTGTAGAGTGTAAAACAAAATGCAGTTTGACTACAATTCACCGTCACAGAGCAGCTTCTGTGTTTTATTTGTTCATTATATTGTACTACACTTTAAAATATTTTGGTTCAAGCACATTCCAATCACAAAATTGGACCCAATCATCCATTATTCACATCATTATCAAACCTCCCACAAAGGCAAGAGGATGTACTGCAGAGCAACACGGACTCTGGCCACACGTGGATCCTCTGAGAGCAGCATAAGATCAATGAGAATGCTTTTTTTTTTTTTAAACAGCAGGGTTGTCCTCCAGCCAGAGGGAAAAATGATCTATGTTGATCTCATTAGCCCCCTATGATGACAGACGTACGACCAAATGATTAATGGCCAGCTGGAGAAACAGGAGAATTATTGACGTGACCTTTAGGGAGGCCTCTGTTCAGGAGCGAATGGACCAACACTTCCCCTGAAATGATCCACTTTGACATTTCCATCTTTTTCTCTTTTGCCTCCCCTCTCTATCTTGAGCTCTCTCTTTCTCTCTATTGCTATGTCTTGAAAGCAGTTCAAAAAGCTCATATCCCAATATTATCTGCCCTTCTCGTTTTGTATTTTAAAATATGAAGTTAATCTGCTAAAAGAGGAAGAGGAATTGATATTAATCTCTGTATTACATTATTCTGACGGTCTTATTCTGTATTCATAATGTCTACAAAAGTGTTAAATTCACCTTTAATGAAATCATGGTTCAATAGTTATCTGCCAATTGGATTTTATGGACACATCCTATGCAGAGAAAAGTCAAAGTCAATAACGATAGACAGTGTCATCTCAGATGATGAGGTTTTAATGATGGGGAGCCATCCAGTCACCTTTCCACAACCCCCAGAGATGAAAGACCACCGATGGTGTGCAGGTACGTGGAGGAATTAATTCAACATTTTGTGTGTGTGTGTGTGTGTGTGTGTGTGTGTGTGTGTGTGTGTGTGTGTGTGTGTGTGTGTGTGTGTGTGTGTGTGTGTGTGTGTGTGTGTTTGTGTGGAGGATTAAGTGAAGTGTGGGGTAGGTGATGTAGATAAGGAGTCAAAAAGAAAAAAAACGAAGGTGTGTGAGGAGGAAACACAGGAAGGAGGGAGCACATAAGAAGACAATTTGTGAGCTACTACTCCTATCTTTACTCTATATTTCCAATCATGTACAAGGAAAAAAAACGGTGCAAAAAGGGCACAGAACTGTGAGGGAGAGGTAATGAAAAAGACAAAGAAGTGGAGAGGGTGAGGAAAAAAAAGCGAGAGGAGGGAAGTGGAGGAGAAGGGATGAAAATAGAATGATGCAGAGGAAAATGGCATGCATGGAGGGGGAAAGAGACAGATGGCAGATAGAAGGGCCAAAAGACCAGCGAAGATGAAGATGAGAATATGGCAAGCGGCATTAATGAAGGAGGAGTGGAGGGTGGGAACATTCACTGATCGGTGCTGTTACAAAGCTCCACGATTAATTGGTTTGAACGAACACAGATGTTTGCATTTTTAGCCTTAGGCCTTTGCTTACCTCCCCACTTGCTTCTCCGGCAGTCCAGATCATAATCGATCAGGGGAGCTGCTGCACTATTCATTTAGCTCACTGTGAACATCCTGACTTGCCAGCCTCAATTGGAGGGACTCAAGAGCACCAGAGTCATTGATTTGACTTTCTCCATAGACGGTGCATGGAAGTATTTTTAATTCAAAATGTGAGAAACACACACAGAGAAATAAATAAGCAGGACATTTTTGATCCTTTTGAATATTACATGTATTGTTTGTTTGTATATGGCCATGTCTTTGAAACAATACTAAAATTGCACAGATGTACACTTGCAAAACCATCTTGATTTAATCTTAAGATACTTCTGATTTTTTTTTTAAAATAAAAAATAAGAGCTGATGTGAATTTTACTATGAGACAAATATGATTACTACAACTCTCATGCAAGCCTGTAGCATCCCTTTACCAGTGAGGAAATGTCAAGGTTACAGAGAAAAGGTCTAGCATATCAAGGGTTGAGATGAAGTTTTGCTCCACCTATCTGCACCACCAGTTAAAACCTTAATAGTACAGAGAAAATAGAATTAAATAAAGAACAATCACTGCACCAGTCTCTTAACCAGCCTTGAGAATAATTCAGTCAAAATACAAAAAGTTTGTGCAAAATTGTTTCATGGTTGGACCAGCTCACTTGTCATTGATAATCCTTCTTTGATGCAAAATTTATACTATGGATGTGCAATTTTTTTTTCTATTATACATTATATTGTTTAATCATCAACATGAAAAACACAACATATTATAACACCTACATTACACATCATTAATCTATCCCTTAAGGGTCCGAACTGGAGGAATGTTTTAGACCATTAACTACAAATTGAGTATACTTTACATTATTGTTATACAGTTTTGTCAAGCAGAAGTTTTTTAGATTGATTTCCTCCCTTCTAGGCAGCTGCTGCTTGTAGCTTGTTTCAGTATGTTTCTATGTTTAGGTTTGACAAATAAAACTCCACCACAGGAAACATTTCTGTCTTTTATTTTAAATTTTGAAATCATTGTCTGGTCCTTCAGCTGCAAGTAAGAATGACATTTAAGATTCTCAAAGTGTTTTATTGCCAGGAGTAAGTGTGATTTATTATACGGCTGTAAACTTTATTTGAAGTGTATTTTTATTAAGCTATTCTCATGTCCAGCCTCCCAGAAGCCATCGTCTTTATTGACAAGCGATACGGGAGTGATATGTCTTATCCTTCAATATAATGGGAGGCCTGGGGCTTCTTGGTGTGCTCTGTCGGCTCGGACACGCACCGTAATATTTCAGGTGTCGTGAAATTGAGTGCAGGTCCCAGCTGTGTCATATCTCTGTCTTTCCATCCATCTTTATTTTCTCTTTCTCATACACCATTAAATAGAGATGCCACTGAAGCAATATGACAACAAAGCATGGAGGACTTGGTTTCATCAGCTCAACCCTGAGCAGTGCAGCTTGATGCAGTGAGGGCTTTTATTTTCAAAATGGCTCTAAGAGCAAGTGTTGCTGTAGATACATTGTGAGGCCTTTGAAAAGAACCAAGATAAATTCACTTGCGGTGGTTAGTTGTGTACTCCCAGCAGTCCTTAATCGAAACTTCACTATATGTCAATACTTCTTTGAGAAGTTGCTTTTTTTTCTTTTTCTATTTTGGTTAGATTTGCTTTGACTCCACAGCATCGTGTCTCTGGAGGTTAAGGGCTTTTTGAGACAAGATTGCAATCTCACTGAGAAATAGAGTCATGAAAGGTGGGAAGTGCAACTGAAAGATTCCTCCTCCATGAAATCCAATAACTAGGAAAAGAAATGCAAGACAAACAACAAAGACAAGCCAAGTCTGACAATGCCTGTAGATGAACAAGCACCCACTTTTAAAGAAAACTACTACACTAAATATAAACTGTACAACACAATACATCTAAATGTTCCATGGTAACAAGACAATTCATGCTATAAAGCACTGTGGTTATGTTAAAACCAGGTAAATCAAATTCCAGGTATTTTGAGTGGTTTCGAAAACGACTTGAGAGTGAGTATGTGGCAGTGAGGCCAAACAAACCAAGATTGGCCGAGAGGACTCATTGTGTCTTGTTGTTTTGATAAAGAAAACAGTCGGGGGGCTAGTCATGCTGAGCCAGGTCAGCACCCACGCACAAAGTAATTTTCCATACAAGCATGGTAAAAGGCACTAAAACCTTGATGACATGACTAAAGCTTTTCCTTTAACAATTCACTGTGGCTGCTGCTTCTTGTTCCACATCTCAATTTCTACATCTCCTTTATATCTTGTTGCAAAGACTATTGTAATGAACAATACACTAACAAAGTACAGCTAATCTCAGTGGGGAGAAAAACATTTAATATCAGCAGTAACTCAATATAGCTCTGATACGGCTGTGATAAAGCTCTTAGGAAACAAGTAGACTTCTATCTATGTTCAGGTGCCTGGGAAAGGCAGACACCACTATTAACATGAAAACTTCTATATAGAGAAGTAAGTACAGAACACAAACACATTGGATGTCTATTGCTGAAAAGACGTCAGCTACAAATTCAATCAAAATGTGGATTTTTAATCATAAAAATCTAAAATTCTTATCATTTTAAATGTATCACAACTGAACAAAGTTTAATTTAAATAAATCCAGCCAATAATGTGCATTCATCACTCATACTTGCTATGACAAACAACAAATGAAGAAGTGTGCACTGTGTTGATGGAGCCGATAAATGGCTTGTCTTGCTCCTGCAAAAGGTCAGAGCTCTTATTATTAACAGCATTGCCTCTTTGTCATAGCTCGGTGACACTGACCTTGCACATGCCCCAATACCTGTGAGTGTACTGGTCTTCATTTTCTCTATAAACAAACATACTGCAGGTTCAAAACATGTTCACACATGCTTGCACACACATACACACACACACAAACACACAAGCACACTATAAAACACAAAGTAGCTCGCAGGCCACTGGAGTGACCTTGGTCTAGATTAACAAAGGTCCTGGAGGAGCAGACCTCATTTATAAATCCTCTGGTAGATCCACAGTGTATTTTTGTTATTCTTCATGAGTATAATAGTATACATGGTGAAATATGTCATATTCCCTACAAAAATAATGGAAATAACATAAAATAAAGATGCGGAGCCACACAATTATACATTAATTAGCTTAATGAAGTGCACACATCTCAAGAACAAAGGTCCTAGAAAAGGGTCCCAATCACAATGCACTTTAAACTCCTCCTCTGATGCTGCTGTTTCATTGAAAAAAATTGTTGTTGGGTTGTCAGTTTAGTCGGATGAATGCAAATATTTTTTTTAAAAACAGGAAGTTTAAAAAACAAAACACTATATGTTTTTTAGCTGATATTATCTGCAATAAAAAGTGTAACCCTTAATGGTGCACAAGTGTGCGTGCTGTGCAGTTATTAGACTGGGATCAACTCTTACTCTCAAACCACTTATATTACCTGTAATTATTCATTTTTAAGAAAATGTTCCAGAAAGGAATGAAATTAAATGTTTGAATTGGTTGATGTAGTGTGGAATAATTTTGGGGATGTACTTTGCCTCTCAGGTATCATTATGCTTATTTAGTAACAGTTCACTGTGGAAACGGTTTACAATAAATAGAAAATACACTTCTTGCTCACGTATCTTATATTTGGATAAAGGTTTGATGTGTATTCCATTTTGTGGCAACATTAACAACTTGTGGGGTTAAAGAGAGGATAAATGGCGAGGATGTTTATGAGTGCCTTTAGCACATAAACCACCTGGAAACAAATATTCCAGTCCACCAATGGTTTATAAAGAAAGAGGGTGGTTTCAATAAAGTCATCAAAAGACATCAAAGGACAGTCTCACTGCAAAGCTGGAGCAAAAGAAAATGAATAACAATTATCTTGTGGTATGAAAAGACGCTCTAAAATCACATTTCAGTTAAGTTAAACACCACAGATGTTTGCCTTTCAATCACCTCATACATACACTTCTCTGATTAGATCTAAATCAGGATCACTAATGGCAGTAATACGGTGCCTTGGCTAGATTACTTTGGCTATTTTATGAAAACAAGGTATCAATCATTCACGCTGTCCCCATTTTATCTACTGCCACTGGCCCCGGATGATGATTCACGATGATGATAATTTGGGGATTTGTCTAATGATACTGCTGAGACAAGCAATCTCGGCAGACTGATGCTGCACCCTGTCATTATGCACAAGGCCACTACAGTTCAGATCTGCAGAATCTTCAATGTCAAAACCCTCTGTGTTGTTTTGATTTGGGACAAAACATGTCCTTGACGAGTTACGTCCTGCAGAGGCAACCTCTGGATTTATGGGTTGCGTCCAGCTGCCTGCAACACTGAAGAATGGCAAATCAGCATATAAATGGCTGCGTTATTGAGAGTGCTAAGAAAAACATCAACCCACAAGTCCATTATATTAATTGGAATCGCCCTCGCCATGGCAGAAAATGGCTCCAGTCGGACTAGGGTCGCATGGTGATAAATGAAAGGCTAGGGTATGAATTTAGCCTGGCCAATGATATAGCAGAACATGTGAACAACTGCTCCTTTTTGTTTATAGTGACCTTGTAATTAATCAGATGGAGGCAGGGATGACGGAAAATGAATAGGAGTCAGGGAGGAGGAGGAGGAGGAGGAGGAGGAGGAGGGTGAAGTGGAAAAGAAGGATTAAAGCCCCTTAAGAAAAGACTACACTGGAAAATCCTGAGTAATACCAGTATAGTCCATAGTGATACCAAAATGATGTTGATAAAGACATGAAATATCACAGGGATCAGGGGTTTATCATTTTAAACAGGGGATGTTAAGAGACAAGGGAATTTGGCCTCTGTTTGTTTGTTCTCACACATGGGTAACAATGTTTCTCAAGATTAGTGATTTAAAAAAACAGTGGTATCAAGCACCAGGATGTTGCTGAGCAACTGCTATAATGTTTTTTCAGGACATTTCTGAAACCTGCTTTAAAATGTATTTTCAGATATAGAACTAAGTTAAATTGCTAATGCACTGATAATTCATTAATAATGCATTAAAGTTATAATCCTTTGTTTTCGTGATATCAAACCCCATTTAGGGTCAGCATTTTTAAGCAATAGTTATTCATATCCTGATTGTGTTTTTTGGTGCTCATCCTGATCTGAGTCCTTTACTGTGATATTGAGTATCTGTAAAAAAACAAGTCTAACTTATATAAATGCTGGTTCAATATTTGACACATTGAAATAACAGGTGTCTACTTAAAGTTTCACTACTAACTTTTAACTGTAGAGTGGCAATCAGGGCTGGCTAAAAACGATGATCTACTTAAATGTACACCCCACTCCTAAACAGGATATACAGACAGTGTCTTGGTGTTGGGCCACCACGTGCCTCCTGAACAGCTTCACTTTAGCATAGATTCAACAAGTCTCTGAACTCTGCTGTAGGGGTTAACATCGTTATACCAAAAGATATTCCCTCATTTGATGTTTTGACAATGGTGGTAGAGAGCGCTGTCTCCCATAGGTGTTTAGTGATGTCTTTCCTGTAGATCTAAATGCAGATGTCACTTTAGTCACTGTTCCTTTCGAAACACCAGCCAGTTGAGCAGTCTTTGTGACTGAAGTTCCTGCCCCAACTATGAATCCTCTTTCAAAGTCATTGTATCTTTTCCTTTTGCCATCTTGATCCAAAATCTGAATCAACTGGACCTGTTCAGCATTTTTATACATAGCATGATTCAATGTTACCTGCTTACTTGTACCATGAATTACACCTGTGTGGAAGCATCAGCGGTGCTTTTTTTTAATGTTTCATTTGTTCAGGTGTTTCCTTTAATTTGTCACCCATCTGTACCTTTATATGTTAGTAGCATGCATTGCTCAGTCAGATCATTTCTTTTACTTGTACCGACTTTTGTACACATTGCAGTGGCCTGACACCATTAAAATTCTTTGCATCTTTAAAAGAACAGTCCTTTGAGGGTACAGCATCCATTTTCCTCAGTTTGTACTTTGCAGACCTCTGCACCTGCTGCTGAACTATATAAAAAGAGTGTTTTCTCGTCTGTAATGCAATCTTTTTCTGTCTGCCCACTATCTCGATAAAAGGGGAATATTATGAGGACGCTGCAGTGCTGAGCTGCCGCAAGTAATACTAGTTCATAATGTAAGACTCCCAATTAGACTTATTTATGTGACTCAGAAACATATAGAATTCATAGCTCTTGTTTCTGTGGGCCTAAATATTCAGGATTGTGCATTAAATAAACACACAAAAATAAACTCATGTTGTATGCAACAAACCCTAAGGGTTGCTTATTTTGCATCTTCCATCTCAAAATATATTAACTAACAAGGTTAAACATTAAATCATAGCTGATCATTTGCATATGAAGTATTTTGATTTACTTTTGCAATTACAGAAATTAATGAGATGGAATAGTGTGACCTGCAGAATAGTAATCAGCCTTAAGAAAAAAAAATAAGGGGAACAAGTAGAAAAATAAAAAATACTAAGAAACATTTTACTTCTTTTTCATGCTTACTAGTTTTATAGCTGCTCTTAAACGATGGCACACCATTATTCAAAAGGGCACTGCACAGAGGGAGAGATACAGGTTTATTTAGCAAACATGGGAGATTTATTTCAGCTCCGTACAAAACAGAAATATGGCACGGCTTTATAGCAGAGCCATGATTCAACCATGAGAAAACAAATTCATGCACAATCTGACGCATTACAGGAATGTATAATCAGCTGTGTAAGTCTAGCCATTGATAAATAGGTAGCTCTCTGGGCGCTACAGTAAGTATGTCAGTACAGAGATTTGATAAAGAGTATAATACTCATGAATTTGAGTTATTGTCCCTGGAAGTTAAGCAAAATGTCAACTGCTGATTAACTTCACGAAGTGCATTTGAGCACTAAATCAGTCCATTTTTTATCAAGTCTTACCCAAAGCTGTTAATCCCAAAATCCTAATAATTAAACCACATAATAATTGAAAACTGATATATTAACATTTATCTGTACAGTATAGCAACTTTCTAAATGACATTGCAAAATGCTTTATAATTAGACAGTAAAAGACAGACACTGATTATTTTCCAGACAGAAAATCATTTTTTTAATGAAGCAAACCGCAATAATAGTAAACACTCTTGTCCTGCGGGGGTCAAAAGTTGTCTAATATGGTGAACTAGTTACAATAAAAATGTCTCTTAGTGAGTTGGAGTCCGAGTCCGACATCTGAAAGAGTGAAGCAGTGTATCATCTCAGTCAAAATGATGCTTGACTTTGTGGTTGAGTTTGCTTCTGTTACTTTTAGTTCTCAGGATATGAAAAACAAATCTAAATTATGTCCTTACAATTTATTGCATGCACACTTTTTTTTTTTTGCATTTGTGGCTTCTCGTAGCTTCCAAACCCGGAACTTTCCCTGTGAGGTATCATTATGCCTGAACCCTGTTTTTGCAGGTATGCAAAATAATTAAACTACCATTTTCATTGAGTAAGCAAAGTGTATACTCTGAGATTGTTACAGAGATTCATCCACATGTGCACATGAGCCTTTCCTGTGTGTGTGTGTGTTGTCCAGTCCAGTCAGGCAGAGTAATGGAGCAGGCCCATCTGGACCTAACACATGGGCCAGGCTGTTCGACCTGTCAGTGGATGAATGTGCTTCTGAGACAGTGCTCGTGTGTGTGTGTGTGTGTGTGTGTGTGTGTGTGTGTGTGTGTGTGTGTGTGTGTGTGTGTGTGTGTGTGTGTGTGTGTGTGTGTGTGTGTGTGTGTGTGTGTGTGTGTGTGTGTGTGTGTGTGTGTGTGTTTGAACTAGAGACAGAGGCTATGTGAGGCTCAGCTCGAAGCACTGGCTGAAAACCTGCACCTGTTACTGCCTCCAAGATAATCCAGAGAGAAAAACTGGAGAAAAAGAGGAGAGATAAACTATAGGGGGAGTGGAAGTGAGAGAGATCAACAGAGAAAAAGTTAGAGCAAAATGAAGAGATGGAGATAGAAGGAGTGGGAGGGACGGAGAGAAGAGGGTGTGTTAGTAGCGTGTTGATGGGTTTGTTTGCCCGTCTGTGTACATGCCTCTTCTCTGTGTTGTGTGCTTTGTGGATCACAACAACATGATCAAGGCCTAACTTTATTCTGGTGGCAGCTTTTGGCTGCAGTTGAAAAGACCGATCAATTTGGCTTCTCCCTGCAACGTAGCCCTGCAATGCTGCCCATGACTCTGCAAAACATTCAGCTGCTTGGCAGCACAGAAGGGGCTGGCGGGCACCAAAAGAAACGAATTGTAGCTTTGCAAAATGATGACTCTAGCCCAATGAATGAGCTCATTTTCTGCCCCCTTGCACCATCTCATCTGCATTGGCACAATGCAGTGCTGTGATGTATGCTCCAACACAGAGATATCCAACTTATCAGCAAAAATTATTAGTAATCTCTCTTTGAAATATTCATAAATTCATAGGTCTATAAAACAGTAGGAGGACTAAATAATGACGACTGTTCTCTTATGATTTAAATGTAAATGTCTTTTCACAGGATAAGTTATCTGCATTTTTCAGGAGTGTGGACTCATTTGAGGATGCAGGGCTCATAAAACTTGAATGGATAGAGAATATCCAGCTAATTTCTCATATCAGGAATACAGCAGCTGACACAAATAGTCAGGACGCACCACCTGTGTAATAGACTTAACAGCCATTAAAAGAGAGGTCCTAAGAGTGATTGACGCTGCTTTTCCAAAGCCAAACACACACACTATATCACCTGCAACAAACGACTGAACTCAGTGTCACAAAGCTCAAGGCTCAGGCTCCAGGCATTCCATGCTAAAATGTAATGAAACTTACACAACCATCTTAGCTGCACTCACAGACACACATACTTCAACTTAAACATGCACATACACACTTTTTTGTTGCCCCCTTTCCTCCCATCAAACACCCTGAGGCAGACTGGCAAAGTGGAGCTGCTCAGGTGAAATGATTTACCTGTTGAACAGGAGGATACGATTTTGAGAGCCACCATTTTTCACAGAGGGCTGACACCATCTCCCCAAAAAGTCACACAGATATATGCGTGGATATTTTGGTGCCAAAGCGAGATGTCCACTTGCACTGCTGAAAGGACTTTTCAGTGTAATTCTTACAATATTTATAATACTTTTATAAACATATATTATAAATAATATCTTGTATGGTGTCCTATGGTATTGTTATGATATCAGTGTCAGTGTGTTTTCTACAAATAGCAGCACTTTAGAGGTGAGGAGCAAACATCTGGACGGCCAAATCTAGATCCTGTGGATAGACGTGACATTCTTACTTAACTTTTTGCATTATTTAATTCATTCATGTTGTGGTTATGAGTTTTCATCCCGGTGTGGATCATATTATGATGTTTGTAAGGAACTTAAGTAACTTTTCATTTATTTGGATGTGTTAAATTATAGCTAGTATCCATAATTCTGTAAAAAATGAAGTAATTCAAACATTTGCATATGGTTAGTATTGAATCAGAACAAAAGCAAATATGTCACACTCCAATTAACTCTGCAGCCATACACACTCTTTGAGCATTTTAAACTTGATCATGGGTTTTCTGAGTATTTAATACAGTTTTGTAGCTATAAAACTTTCAATTAATGAGAGGGGCTGGCAATAAGCACTCACCTGAGCTCCTATCAAAAACCCAAAGTCCAGATTTGTCTCTAAAGTTTTAATTTTCTTTCAGCTTGACTGGTGTAGCAGCACCAGGCTGACTCCTAACTCTAGTCCTGACCACTGAACTGTATTCAACTCTCTTGTCTCGCACTGGGCTTCAACCTCTCCACTTAACCCTCCTCTGGCACACTGGTTCATGACCACTGGGTAGCCTAAATTGTCTCTCCTTCGACCCTGCACTAAAAGCACCAGTAGGTGGTGGAGTACTTTCCCAGCTCCAGTCCCCGTCTGAAAAAAGACAGACAGACAGACAGAAACAGAGAGAGAGAGAGAGAGAGAGAGAGAGAGAGAGAGAGAGAGAGAGAGAGAGAGAGAGAGAGAGAGAGAGAGAGAGAGAGAGAGAGAGCGAGAGAGAGAGAGCGAGAGAGAGACAGAGAGACAGAGAGACAGAGAGACAGAGAGACAGAGAGACAGAGAGACAGAGAGAAAGAGAGACAGAGAGACAGAGAGAAAGCGATCTGGGCACACTGTTGGTGTCACAGAGCTGAGCTTTAGGAAAGGGCCAGTTGGATTTGTCTAGATGACTTGGCAGCATCTGATTTGTTACATGATTTGGCCGCCATGCCTGCAACAGATCCTCATTTAAATTCATGTGTTTTTTTAATCCTTTCTCCTGCCTGGAGTAAAATTCAGAGTGGTTTTTAGTCATTTCATTGATGCTTGGGAAGAGCCGATAAAATTATTATCAAGAAAGTTAAAGAAATGTACATATAGCATGGGGAGACATGAACATGGTGCAGTGGGGAAGCACATCATCTTGTATCTTCTACAGTAATGTCGATTATGTTCATTCAAACAGTGTTTTGCATCTCATAGCCCATTTACAAAATCTGTTTGAAAAGTTTGATTTGTTCACTACTGGTAGGAAACTGACATCTGTATAATTTGCTACTAAAGCTACTACATGAACATTTTCCTTTTTGTGAACAGAGTATTGTATGTATCAACATAGCTGGTGAACATAATGCTGTTCAGCAGATAATCATAATGTCAGCGCTCCCCATTAGCACATAAATGTACTGCATCCCAACAAGTGTCAGCCAGAAAGACGCAGACCAGCCTGTATGTCACAATCTGCTCCTCAGTTCCTCTCTGCAGCTTCGCTCTCTCATCCACGACACTCTGTGCTGCTCTCTGCCACCAACTCCTGCTCACTTCTCCCCGGCCATTTACCCTCCTCCTACTCCCCAGACCTGCCATCCTCGAGCTGTCCACCAGATGCCCTCTGACTTTTCCTCCTTCCCCTAGCTACACACCTGTCCCTACTTGTCACCAGACCAACAGTTACCTGAGTTACTCCGCCCACTCCTCACCTGCAACGCATTCCCTCATCAGCCTTTCACTACTTACACTAGTTGACTTGCATTGTTATCTGCAAGGTTGTTAAGTTGTTATGTGCTTTATATTTTCCGTACCTGAGACATATAACTTGCCTGTTTTGACCTTCTGCCTAAATATAGGCCTTTGGATTCTTGCCCGCTCCATTTTGGATACCTTTGTCTGTTTTGGACTGCTCTGTTGTTTTTGACCCTTGCCTACCTCACTTACTCTGTAAGCTTATGTATCTCAAGTTTATGTATCTGCGTGCCTCAGTTATCTACATTTGACTCCTTTTCCCTGTATTCCTGTTACCCAGCTTGCACCAGCCATGACATTGTATTCTTTGTATTTTTCTTTCCCCTACTTCCGAATAAAATATGGATATGGCACAGCTATTCAGTATTACTGCCAGTTTTCCCCGGTGGTCCACTGTGGTACTGTAACAAAACAATCCCCTACAGCCCAAAAAGAGACATTATAAAAGAGGCATTTGTAGAACTGTTGACCCACGGACTGCAAATGACGTCAATTGTTAACCTTTGTATCATGTTTTTTTATTTCATTTGTTAAACTTGCCCGAGCCCAAACTCAAATGACTTTTTATGTTTGTGACTTCATCCCAACATGAAGTTTTGAGTTCAGCACTTGGTAGTCAGTTCATACGATACATAAAAGACACAAACACAACTAACTGAATGACACAAACACAACAAATCTCCCTTTATTTCTCATAATTGGCAGCAGCTTGTGTGCACACATTTGCATGTGTTTGTTTGAGATTTGAGTATCACAACGCTGGTGTTCACATTGCTGATGACAAATGACCTGACTGGTGGCCTTTCCAGTCACTCACACTCTCTCTCTCTCTCTCTCTCTCTCTCTCTCTCTCACACACATACACACACAATGTTCAACCTCCAGTGCCCTTCATCTGGGCTCTGACACCTGTTCCCATGGCAACGCTATCAATAGGGGACTGACCAGGGTCAGCAAGTCCCTCTCTCCCTGCCTCTCTCTCCTCTTTGCACAGGTCCTGACATTTGGAGCTCTGTCTCACTGTGTTCATCATAATTTTCTTGTTCTATGGATTTCGGTCAGGCTCTCCCATCAGGTTTGTCTCAAGCATGCACACTAAAGTACACAAACACTTTGATTTATTTTACTGGACTTAAAACATATTGAAGGATTTGTTATATATGTTAATTGTTACAACTTTTTAATCACAAATACTATCGAACCCCCAGATGTCTAAAGAGGAATGGCTAGAGTTAAAAATAGGTTATATTATAGTTTCTTCTACGAAACAACCACTAATAATTAAGTATGCACTGTGCATATTTTTGTGTTTTGACAATGACTCAACCTTCCTGTTTAAACCTGTTTTATATCAATACATTCACCATAAATTTAAATGAGCAATTTCATAATGGCATTAATTTACACCCATATACCATGAATTCAGTAAATGTCAACTAAGCCATGAGTAATGAATTAAAAGAAACAGACAGGGATTTATTCAACTGGAACTCAACGTATTGAAATGAGTTAGTGGATTAGTGAAGATGGGCATAATTATGAAATGAATGCAGCTGCATAATGGATTTTGGCTTTTTGGACAATACATAGCTCCTCGACTATAGTCCTTTAATTAAGAAAAAAAGTATGCGACAAGATGTGGATGCACTCCTCCCTTTTCTATATGATTGTGTTGTTACTTTTTCACAGAAAATTTTGAATTAAAATTATAATTGCAAGACATATTTTTAGAGCACGTTTAGTTTCGTAAATTAATATGTCGGGTACAAATTGACGAGGAGTCACAAGAGAGGATTAAATGAACTCAATTCATGGAAAAAGTGAGGATGGATAAAACTGGCATTAGACCAGTTTGAAAAACAACAGAGCGTAAATCAATCCACATCAAACAAGGACCATCAAGACAGAGAGACAGCCTCATCCCATGCCATATGCAAAGTGCGTGCTATAAATCTGGAGACGGTTAGGGATGTGTCAATAATAGTGTCACTTTTTCTTAACAAGGAACTGGTGCTCTCGCCTTAACTAACCCGGTTTAATCCCACTCCCAGTGGTACACTGCACAGTTGATCTTAGTCACGCACTTTTGCCGGAGAGAATGCCAATGGTTGTCAGACAGCCACCTGCCTATGTGTCTCTGCCTCAGGAACGGATGCCAGGCCAAAACTGATTAGGTTATTTTTTAATCTGATTTTCTCTCCACTCCCACCTGTTCTTTTGTTTTTTATAGGGGAATAAGAGGGCAGTTCTGTTACAATTATGAAGCACAGGAGAAATATAATCTCTAATCACTCCTTTTATGGTCTTTCCTTGATAAATATGCTCCCTCACATTATCTCCACCAAGTTAAAAAGGACAATGTGAACAAAAGAGGTCAGAATGTACTGTCCATTCCTTAATGGCACCCACAGACTTAATACAACACAACTGTTTTCATTTACTTGCTACTTCTCAAAATGCACTAAATATGACTATTTCTGCTATCACTGTTTCCTTTTTCTCAGTGTCATGACAAATTAACGTTAGAGAGAATTTGCTGTCTGTAAATAATCCAGAGTGCCATGCTTTGTTTTTAATTGACTATTGACAATAAATTAGTAAAAATATCCACATCTGGTTGCTGAATAATTACAAACCATTGGTTTATAGGATTTGGAAGTGTGGAATAATCTCATTTATGCAAATAAAGGAAAGTGGGCAGTCTGCCCTTATTCAGTTGTTTTTGTTGTCTGTTTTTTTTTCTTTTCTTTTCTTGTCTTTGCAATGCAGGCCTGACGTACAAAATCTCTTGTTTGCTTGCTCTTTCTTGTTCACTCAGTGCACAGTTTCGTTGAGCAATGTGAAAAAGTTGTGTCACTTACTACAGTCTCATGTTTTTTACCAGTGAATTATGCAATCTAATGTCCTTTTTACTTTTAAGTTTTAGTCTCTAAGGTCAGAAATAAGCAGTAAACATTATAAATAACCCACCAAAACAGTTTTAGTATGAGGATGCCTCCCAAAATCAAGGTTAAAATATTGCAGAGATGAAACAGTAAAGCAATTGGTCAATGATACACCTTAGAATGACAATTCTTACCTTCTACAATTGTGATCAATTCACAGATTTCAAAATCGTTTTTTTTTTGCGTCTCATTAACAACGTGATATGTCTCCTTCACATTCATATCAAAAACAGCTTCACTTATTTCCTTTTCCTCCTTCTTACTACACAACACATAAGTCAACTTAGACTTTCAAAACGATGAGTAAATGCCACTTTAATTTAACTACTCTCATACAGGCAGACTGGAATGCAAACAAATTACTTTAAAAAAAAAAATAGTACTTTCAAATGCTTCTCTGCTTTTCTCTGTTTGACAGACAGTAATTCTAATCCAGACCAGTTCGATTAATTGCCAGTTTTGTTTTATTTTGAAATCCAGCTGATTAAGGATAAATGAGAATTGTGTGGCATACAGTGCCCCTTTACTATTTATTAAACTGGTTTTCAATCAGGAAACATTTCTGAAATCATGACACTAAGAACCTGAATTGAATAAAACTGAGACTCCTAGACATCAGCACATTAATAAATAATGAAAATAATTGTTAGCTAAAATATTTCTAGACACCTGACAGGACCTGATGAAGGGACAGTTTGGCCCTCAATGTCCTTCAGTCAGTTTAAATTTTCACCACATTTGATTTCATCCACAAGCATTTATCAAAGCAGACAAGAGGAGACATTATCGGGGGCTTGAATAAAACTCTCAATAAAAGAGGTGTGCTAATTAATGATGCATCACGCCTTGAAGGCTCTCACTGGAACAGCTAAGAAACCTGTCAACCCACTTCAGAAGGCTGCCATGTAATGTCATGCTATCTATCCCGCTCTGCAGTACAGTTTCATTATCTATCAGTGTGAAGACTCAGTTGTTTCAGTGACATGACTGCCCCGCTCCCTGATGTCTGCCAAATGAAAACAGAACAGTGCCATCCCCAGAGGAGCTTAATGATCTGCAAACACACACACTAACACAGGAAAGCACACGCACATACACACACACTGACACACACACACAGACAGCAGCTTATTGATCACTGTCAGATCTGTCTATAGACTGGAAACAAGCCTCTAAGCAACACAAAAATTAGGACACTGATGATTTGTTAGTTAACACAGGCAGGCCTGACAGCCCCACCCCCCCACACAACCACACACACACACACACACACACACACACACACACACACACACATTAACTACACTGTCCCTCATTTTGGCACACTTACACACATTCAGCGAGAATCACCAATACCCCCAAACACACTCGCTCGCACATACACACACAAATTCAGACACAGTAATTGACTGATATGGAACAGTGAACAAGGAGTTCTTGTCTGTTTTTGAATTATGTCTGGAGCTGTCTTTGGCAGAAAAGACAGTGTGGGTGTCTGAGAGAAAAAGACAGAGAACAAGGGAAAGAGAGAATCAAGCATGGCAACAAGAAAACATTCAGGCAGAGAAGGGCGAACCGTGTGAACCTTACAACTCCCGCCCCAGGTCTCCATTGTGCCGCACAAGAGCCACATTGTAAAAGCCATAAAATATGAACACACAAACAGTGAATGAAGCGATTGGTCTCAGCCAAAGTGGAACCAAATAACTTCAGTTGTCTGGACGAGGCATCTTGAGTTTTGCCTGAGATGAGCCTGCCTGTCTGCCTGGGCGAAGAAGAACTGTGATGCTGAGTGTGGAAGACGGCACCAGAGAAGTGGAGAGAGAGAAAGAAAGAGAGAGAGATGGGGAGGCAAGGAGTTAAACATCCAATAAGAAAAAAGAGGGTGCTAAAGAAAAAATGAGGACAGATGTCGTCTCTGTGACTAACACCGGTTGTAAATAACAGCCAAATGGCACAAAAGAACAAGCAAATTAGTGTCCAGTCATCAGTATTAACAGGTTGTTTCAGGTTTGCATACAAGTTGAGATTGTGATTAAAACAAGACATGAAACAATTATCTAAATTGGTCCAACAGGACTGAGCTGCAAATAATTAAACATTTTTTAAAGGTGTTGGCAGGATTCTAATTTATTTTTGTCTCTTGGAGCACTTTGTTATGTTTGAAGTGTTTTCGGGTTCCTTGCTTTTCCAGACAACCTGCCCACCTGTATTTTTGTTCTTTAGAGGGTTTTTTTCCCCCCACATCAGGTGGTTCATGCTAAACACTATAACATTAATTTGTTTTCTGACTGGTTGTAAAAAAAAAAAAAAAAAAAAAAAAAAAGACATTTTCCTGCACAGGAGTGTCAGCATTTGTAGATGTAATGACTCTGCTCTAAACAGAGTGCACTGCAGGTTACACAAGCAATACAAACAATGTTATTGAGTACTGCAAATACAAAAGTCATAAAGCCTCCAATATAGCAGCGGCTCCCAACCTTTTATGTTTGTCAGGGTTAGGGTTATATTAAAATAGTTATGATATGGGTTTTTTCATACAAGACAGTGATCATAGGATTTTCAATGTGTAAGATTCGTCTATTTTTTCTTGTCTTTACTAGGTACTATTACATCCCTGAGCAGAAGGGGGACTTTTACTTTTTAGTTATTGATTTTGACGTCTCTGCTCACCTGCTAACGTGGTGTTAAAGTGTTACAACTCTGGTTAGTGGGGGCCGTGTTCCATGCATCATCAAGTTATTTTTCTTGTTTGTTTTACCCATAAACACAAACATATATATATATATATATATATATATATATATATATATATATATATATATATATATATATATATATATATATATATATATATATATATATATATATATATATATTTCTAAACCAAATCATGATATCTATGTTTTCAAATTACCTTAGCTTCTCCATAATTTTGCCACATCCCCCCTGGTGATGGCAGAAGTATGGATTTAGGGTACATTTGGTTAGGAATCACTGGAATAAACCATCAGATACACCATCCATCACAAACACTATCTCCAAATTGACAACACATTTTAATCATGAGATAATTTTAGATGATGTAATTTCAAAGCCAAAATGTTAAGACTACATTGTGCCTACATGTGTAACATCACCTTGCAAGACTTCAAAGGTGATGGGGAATCAGTGATCTCAGGGAGAGAGGAGTGAAACATATCAAGATAAAAAAAGATGGCCCTCGAGGTGTGAATCATTGCTTTGAACGGAAAGGATAGGGAGAGAGTGCAAACACACCGGTTAAAAAAGATACAGAACAGAAAAGCAACCCTTCACTCTGATGTCTTACTGTAACTTGAGATAAGAAGAATTACTCTGAAACTGTGAAACAAAACATTTGCATTGCTTTTAATTGCCTATGATGCAAATAGAAATGCGAGAAACATTACTGAATCCTTTCTGTGCTTAATGTATTCCTTTTATATTCAACAGTTTACAATCCCATACTTTAGTTTTGTTCAAGTGTCCTATCTGGCCTCTTATTTGAAATGTGAAAAGAAAATCTAACTTTCTAAATCCTCATGATGAACGCTGGAGGCTTAAGTTTAAGTAGGCTCTGAAAGTTTAAGTAAGCTCTCAAAATCATTTGAATGGATGATCTCTTTTGGAGCACTCCGCTTGAGTCTGTTGCATCAGCCAAAGCAAATCAAATGTACCTAAAGTGCCTCTAAAGAGGAAGTCAAACACAATACTCACTGACAGGGGGATTTGCAGGAGAGGCTGTGCACTCCACATACTCACACAAACTCCACATACTCACACAAACCCTTTTGCCTTGTAGATTTCATTTTATAGTCTCCACATAGCCGTGGCCTCTTCACCCCAGTAGGTTTCAATACTCCCCTGATTGCACCTGCATGTGGTTATACTGAAAATTACAGTCAGTTTGGGCAAAATCAGTGACCTTTGAATTAGTCTGGATTGAAGTCGGGTGGAGGGCCGAGAAGATGGAGGGGGAAAATCCTTGTTTATGCATTTATGCACGTTCACACTTCCTATCCTGTATGTGCGCATGTGTAACCATGTGCATATAATGTATGATATAAAAACCTGCTAAAAATAGGTCTAATATGCAAAGAACTATATGGGAGACAATGGCATGAACCCCAGAGTTAACAAAAGGTGAATGCAGAATCTTCCATGTTCTGTTAATGTGTGATTTCACCCAATTTCAAGCATGGCTGGCTCAATGAGATTCCTGCATCCCATTTAAACGTTCCTCCAGAAATAACATTTATCCAATTTGTTTCATGGCTTCCCGCTTCCATGATCGTGTCTCACACATGCCCCTGGCAGCCAGCAGGAGTAGTTTGGATGACGACGGTGAAGCCAGGCTCTGAAGAAATGGAATGTCTGGTCCACGTTGGGAAATTTGTGAGCTAATCCAGCATGACATGGCTTCCTAATATAAGAAATGTGATATTTGTGGGATCTAAAGACTTGAAATTCAATGTTCTACTAACAATATACAGTAAAACACTCACTCAGACACCAGTGTGACACTTATAGCAGATTTAAAGGTTTGCTTTTACTTTAGGAATTCAAGTGTTCATTTCACTTGTTCCAGCAGGTAATAACCACGTTCATGTTTTTGGTTCCCTTCGGACTGCTGTTCATCTCTCCCTTAGAATAGTACTTCACTGTGCCAAACACTTATTTATTCAGCTTTTTTTTTTCTGGCATTGCTTCCCACTGAGTGACCATGGATGGTGCTGCTGGATGCAAAACCACCGCTGTTTCCAGGCACGGGGCCTATCTCAATGGCAACACACGGTATAACACAAAACCCATCCAGCTAACAACAGCAAGCCTCCCTATTCTGCTACATTCACTGCATCGCTTATGTCGCTAATTAGAAATGAACTGGGTAATTAACCACCTTGTCTCATTGTTTGAGACCACCATGCAATGTTTTTATTGTCAACTTACAATGACAGTGCTTCTCTTCTTTTTTTTTGTGAATCCCTCGCTGCAGTTCGAATTAACAACTCAAAAGAGTCCATATTCAAAATTGTCTGAAACTTGGGATGAATGGAGATGAGGCAGAAAGAAGTAAAAAATGGCAGAGCTTGTTGTCTGTGATGGTTTTCTGCCTTATCGCAGAACACAGCTCTCTATTTTGACACAATGACTTATCTCTGGTTACTGCGCTATTTCCTCTTAGTGCATAAGGAAACAAACAGAAACCCCATTGTATCGCCGTACAGGCAAAACAAATCTAGTGTTCTCCATTGTTGAGTGTGTTTGGCATTTTGTGGGATAAGTATGGACAATTTTTGACTGATACTGCTAGCTGTTACCTCATGAACTGTCTGAAAGCAAAAGTTTAAGTTAAGAAAATAAAAAGATGGTGTTTTGTCTACTTTTGGTCCTATAAAAATCCTTTTCGCAAAGGTTTGATTTGATGCAAATTTAAAATGAGTGCCTTAAAATGAATGTCAGTTGATATACACCAATTAAATTGATTCAGCGCAGTTTGAAAGACATCATCCTGCAGCTGTTTTTTTCCAGAGGCGGTGCACTGAGGGCTGGTGAAATTACACGATCATACAGTTTTAACTCTATATCAACCACAAGATCAGAAATCAAATCCACCCCGTTGCTCACAGGAGACAAGAGACGGTTAATGCCTTTTATAAAAGATGACATCTGTCTTTGAACATCAACTGTGTACATTTTCCTGTGCTATATAAGTTATATTTATCAAAGCTCAATAATTTTTTATCTTACTTACGAGAGATCAAGGCTAACTGATCTTACTGACCGAAGAGCAGTGAAAAAACAACAACTTTTATCTTATGGAAAGTAATGATTTCACTTCAGTCTCTATAAGATTTTAACAAGATCAACTGGTGATTTGAAAGAAGTGAGAGAAAATGACTGTAATTGTACCAATAATTATTTTTGTAGCAAAAGTAAAACGACCATTTAAAGTTTTTAAATGTGCTACAACCACGATAAACCATTATGAAATTATAATCAATCAATCAATCAATCTGTATTTATATAGCGCCAAATCACAACAAGATTCATCTCAAGGCACTTTATACATAGACTATACTCTATAATTAAAGAGACCCACCATTCCCACATGAGCAAGCACTTGGCAACAGTGGCAACAACAAAAAAAACTCCCTTTTAACGAGAAGAAACCTCAGGCAGAACCATAATTCAATATGCATCACATCACATTACATTTTACCTCAATTGACCGCAAATAAGGAACAAAGAATAAAAATAATCTGACTTTGACACCGGAAGGCGCTTTTCACATCCCAAACCCTACCAACCAAACAATGTAAGTATTCTATTAACTGTGATCTTTTTCTAACCTTAGCTAGTCTTTATAATTGCCAAAACTAAGCTGAACATTAACGCAAGGGCGACAGATCAGAAAACGCTCATGATTCTTTTTTTGGAAAGCAATGGCAAAAACTGATTGAAGTATCTCAAAAGAGTAAAAAATAGTTTGAAATCTTTAACTATAATTAATAAAATTACCCTCAAACAACATGCATGTATTTCATCCAAACTATAACATGCCAGTGAGTCATTTTTTCAGCGAGTTGTTCTGATCTGTCTCCAACTAGCTTGATTAGAAAAATGTTCCTTGCCAATTTTGGCCCTCAGAATAAAAAGCTTTGAAAACTGACTGCAAAGTGCGACAAAGAAACAAGAATGAGGGACAAAATAGGAGGAAGTGAGCGACAGACGGAGAGAGAGAATGAGGAAAGAAGAGTTCATTGAGTTTGCTCTGTCTGGGTGGACAGTCTTGCGTAATGAGAAATATTAACCTTGCCAGGATCTTTTGGTCTTGTTTAAAAAAAATTAAAAAACAAACAAATGAAAAAAAAACAACAACAACATAATGCTCTCACAAAAGAGTGCCCCTAAAATCCACCCAACCAATGAATAGCCTTTATAAGAAAGGAAATTGCACAGAGGGGAATTTGTTCACATACAGAACACCTCAGTTAATCCTATTGAAGCTTAATAAATCATTTTACCTGAAAGAAATTTCATCCCCTAATGGGTGCGTGTTTCAATACAAGAAAATGAATAGTATGAAAAAAGCCAATCTGCTTTTGTGTTTCTTTTTTTGCATTTGGGGGATTTTTTTCTCCTTTTTTCCATTACTGCACTATATATGGGTTTTCTGATCACAAATACAATAAATATTTAGATCCTTCACTTATATAAATGCAGCAATACATCACTGGAGAAATAATCTATTAGAAATGTCACATTTGTTGGATGTGACAAATCCAGGTTGAATACAGTTTATTTGTCCTTTGTGTGTCATTAGAAAATTTACTATTTCTATAATCACTTCAATTCAATATGTCTTTTTTTCAGTCTCTACAGCCATTGATGCAATTTTAGCATGAAAATGGTCTTGTTTATTCTAATAGATTCTATACAGTGAGGTATTGATATTGTTATTGATATCCTTAGTTGAATACTATCTGAAGCAGTATTGACAGATTCAAGTTAGATAAATTATTTTGTATCTTATTAGGTGATGATGTTTTGTAAAAAAAAAAAAAAAAATCTTAGAGTAAGTAAAAGTAAAGATAGAATAACATTGGAATACTCAGGTAAAGCACAAATATCTCAAATTACTCGATAGTTGAAATAGAAACTGCTGCTCCAAACAAACAACAAATATCGCTGTTTAATTTACTGAAAAGATAAAGATTCATAGACAAATATATGTAAATATGGAGTTTCAGCTATGAGCTATATGGCTGAAAATCTGTGCACCTAATATTTGATTTTGACACAAATTTATTCTGTCTTCCTTCCTGCACAGGAGTAAATTATTGAAATTTTGTTTTTGTTTTTTTATTGCATTATTCATCCGTTTGCTTCCACGTGGAAGGCTTAAAACTAAAGCTTTTATTTTATTGTCACATTTTTTTCAACGGTAAACAGAAACCACACTGTTTTGCTTTTAGTGAGCTTTGCATTTGTGTGCATGAAGTCAAACAAGGACATTTTTCTGTATACAGCAATGCATTTAAATGTATATTAGTGTTTGTTGCATCATCTCATGCAGCTGCTGGAAGCCTCAACCACCCTGATGAGGAATGGAAATGTTTCAGCCTTATACTATGAAGCTAAAGCCTCAGAATATTCACAGCTACCATGAGAGTGAGAAAAGGATCATCGCAACCTACATTTATTTATGAAAACTAATTTCCACTCAGCCTTAGCTTCCCTTTCAAGAGCAGACAATCTCATTATTGCCAAAAAAATGTTTGTACAGTATTTCCATTTGTCACCTAACGATTTCATGATGTACTCTTCTTTTTTGAAAAGTGATCAGAGTTCAACTCTTAGAAAATATACTTCTTAGCTGAATGAACTGACGTGTCACGTCACCTACAAAAATGGATACAGTATACTTACAGAATGAAAAACAATGTATTTGAAATGTGTTATACATATATATATATATATATGTGTGTGTGTGTACATCTTTATATATATATATATATATATATATATATATATATATATATATATATATATATATATATATATACATACATTGGAAAAAGTAGAGGAAGGTTAATTACATCCTGCAAGACATGATGGCACACCACCTTCTTCAATAATAACGTGTGATGTAAGTCATTTCTATTAGCAAACCGCAGCTACAGAAAGCTCTTAAGATGGACACAAATATGACAACAATGTTATAAAATTGTTATTGTTATAAAAAGAATACTACAAATGAAAAATTATGCACGTAAAAGACCTTTGAAACCTTAAAACCTTAATATGTAATTCAGCATTTTAAACACAACAAATACTTTAATATTATACATCACTATGACATGTAGCACTAGCTGACTAACATTTCATCAATTTATACTTAACAGGCATTACTTTAAGGACCAAAAGTTCATCCTTGTACAGCTATAACCGTTCCAAATTAAACAATGTCTTTTGAAACTTGCATAGCAACACAGCCTGCTGTTAAGATGCTGAAGTTCACATGGTCATGCCCTGCAGATTTCTTTTTTCTTTAAAAAAAAAAAAATTACACCGCCAAGTTCTCTGAGTGCTAGTGTTAAGTAATACACTAATGTACATTTTAAAATACATTCTCGTAACTGCAACTTCCAATACCTAATGTTCCTCAACTTATACAATATATGATATTAACTGGATAAATAAAAAAAACTGTAATACTATAGCTTTATGTTACAGCCATCCATTTTCATTGTTTCAAACTTTCATATTGTTTCTATATTTTTTTTTCTCTCATTTTGGCATGGTGGCTAGGTCTAATGATGCCACAGTGCCCATGAGCCTCAGCTGCTATAAATCAGAGGTGCAAATTAGAGCTGTGGCACCTACAAACTTTGCTGTTGCAGTTGGGAACATAGTTATTGAATTTATCCAAAACTGACCCAGAAAGCAAACTGATTTACACAGCTTTGAAACATTTTTTAATATTTGGTTTCTGTTCGTCATTTATGCCGCATGCTACAGAATTTCAAGCTTGGTTATTGGATGTTTCTTAACAAAATGAACCTTTGGAGTCCTAAATAGCTAATATTTCTGCCCTTATTCATGTATTTTTTCAAAGAGGTCATTTTATAAAAGAGACTTTTATAGTATTATACAATTTGAGGATCAAAATAACATTAATTCTAGATTTTACATTATATCTGGGACAACCGCAGCACGTATTCATTTTCCTACTATTGATTATACGATAGCTCTCAGTGAGCTGACACATTTGCTTGCTGTGGTAGATCTGTTATCCAGCAATGGCAGAATAACTCCAGTACCTAAATAACATAGGCGCTGGCATCATAAGTCAATCTGCTTTCTGCTATTTCTGCTTTCTACTGTGTGTGCATGTGTGCATGTGTGAGTGTGAGTGTATGTGTGTGTCTTAAATGTGTGTACTGCACCTGCCCACATAGATGTGAGAGAAACAAGACTGGCGGAGACAGACAGGCGCCCACACAAGGATCATTTGCATTGCTGAACTCACAAGAGCTAATTCCAACAGTACAATTATTAGCTAACCCCTGACCTTACTTTATTAATGTATGCTTGTAATTGACATGTAAAATAAAACTTATTTTAAGCCCTGGTTGTAAAGCTCCTGATAAAAATGGGAGCCACTGCACTCACACACACATATGCACAAGTGTCCCAAATTGTTTAAGCAGTACGTGATTGTTCAGTTTTAGATTCCTACACACCACATTACACTCACGCAAACAATCATAATCTAGGACACACATTCTCATTCCCTTCGATCGCTCTGTCAATTTCATAGAGGAAGTCAGAGAGGAAGAAAATGAAGGGAGTCAACAATGCATGGAACATCAATGTGTCCAACCACCGCTTTCTGTTTAAGTGGAATTGAGTTCTGCTCATTTCCCAAATTGCGCATATCTGACTGGCCCACCGCTGCAGGGGTTACAGGAAGCACAGGGACGGAGAGCGAGTCTCTCTCACACACTCTCTCCATTTCTCCATTTCTCTGCAGGGAATCAATGATGTCTGCTTAATTATTGGGTGAATTTAATCAGCGGCACAGCAGTACTTGCTGCCTTGTGACCCAGTAGCTGTCAGGAAGTCATTCGGTTTCCAACATTTAGTGCTCTAATACCACTGCCATAATTAAGAGTACGACAATTTAATTGTTCTAATGGTGTAGAGGTAACAGAAAAACTACCTCTGCATTGTGGTGGTTACGGTGCAAAGCTATACAGCTACAGGTATTCAACTGCCATTACACACATATTAGATGTTTTAGTGAAAATTGGACTACAAATTCCACAAATACCTGTGAGCTAGACAGCAGTGTACTGATTAATGCAGCATGATGGCTGGATTAGTGCCTCAAAAACAGTTCATTAACATGTCTAGCTTACTGAACTGTGTTCTAATATGTCTCCATTATTATCAAGATGAACTGGGGTGATTATTTGTTACCTCTTTCTTATTTTCTTGAACTGATTTACCTTAAAAATCCATAATAAGTCTGTATTTGTGTTGTACAAAATAGCACTGAGAACGTTTTACAGAGAATATAGTTGTTAAAGTAGTGCAGCTACAGGTGAATAATGGTTCCTTTTGACATATTGAAAACTTCACAACTGTTATTAATTTAGCCTACTATTATTATTCTGTGAAAATCAGTTGAAATGTTCAGTTTCCTTTGCCATGCTTATTAATTTAATCTACCAGCAGATGTCTGTGGCTGAAATGCACTGCAGATAACAACTCAAGAGTAACTGCTTCACCAGACTACAGGAGTCTCTTTATCACACTTTTTATCCAGCTTCCAAGACACTCAGTTTACTCCGTTGGGGAGCAGTGATGTTGGCTGAGTTTTCAATGATGGTTTCATTTCTATTTTTTAGATAATAAAAAAAAGAATACTGTCCACATTCGAAGAGACATCGATCCATGAAAAACATGCTCCAAGTCAAGAGCCTGAAGCCTATCCAACTTCAAACGTGGCTTACGATACACTAGAATCTGTTCAAATATATGTTTAGATCGATTTTTCTTTGAAAAACTAAAAGGAATAGTTCCACATTTTGCTTATTTGATTTCTCATTTGATGAGAAAATCAATACCACTGTCATGCCTGTGAGTTACGTATGGAGCTGAAGCCTGGAGGTCATTAGCTTAGCCCTGACGATGATGATGATGATATTTTGTAGCTACTCCTCAAAAATACCAGCATTACAAACACTCACAAAACATAAAGCAATCATTTATAGACTTCAAACACTGATGCAACAGAAGCATTTGCTGACCTTTGCAAGCTGCCCAATAATCATGTCTGATGTATCCTCAGTGTCACAAACCTGAAGACAAATCATGGTCAAACAGTGTGCACCTGAAAGAATACTGAATCCAGATAACGAATCATGCTTTAACAGTTGTATAGCCTCGAGCGCACGTCATTGGCTCTCAAATGGTAGCTCTGATGCATGGAGTAAAGTCCTGTGAAAGTAGGTTGAAAAATGTCTCATCTCTCTCCAAAGGGAGAGATATTGATTGGTAGAAATCAATAAAAAGTCAGTAGAGTATGGGTAATATCATCTAGGTTTCGGGCAGCAACAAAACAACAAACAGAATACAGAACATGTTTTTGTGTGAGAACTAAGATACTGCATTGATTAGTGTCATGAAAATTGCAGATTCCACATTGTAGAGTCTGAACTTCTTTGATCTCATTGCTGAAATAAACGACTGTGCGTGGGAGTCTGGGATCAATCGTCTTTTGTTGCTGTCTGAAAACTAAACTTTTTTGGAAACTGCCGGCCATTACAAATTCTAAATTATTCTTATTATCAATCATACATCTCTAAGGGATTAAATGTTCGTTTTTATTTCAGTGTGCAGGGAAATTATAAAAAATATTAAAGAATTTAAAATCAAAGTTGAAAATATTTATGTTGGTAATTTCGTGACAGTGTAAAACTGTTGAAGCGGTAAATCAGATAACCTGGAAAGTCCAAAATACACTGGCTCTGTAAGTCATTAATCAAGACAGACGTGCCCGTTTCTCTCTATTTAAGTCCATATATCTGTGACAGCAAGGCACCTGTTAATGGACCATATCAGATTGGTGCTTTACTGTTCAACCTGAGCTCATTAGCTTTTTATAAAATCACACTTAGCTCATTGAAGCAATCAGTTTTAAGTTATCAATGAAATACTGTACTGTCCTGCAGGGTGAGAGCATTTATAGACGTTTCCACTGTTTCCAAACTTCATATGTTGTTGCAGAATTGTGAGCAAACAGACTATGATTGATGTGTGTACAATGTGAATGCAAGGCTGGGTTTGTTGCTTCATGATATGCCTGTTACTACCAATGAAACTACTACTTAACGAGTTCTTTCCACATGCAAACCAGAGCTCACCAAAATATGTTCAACAACTATCTAAATCTATCACTACTCGCATCTGCGCCAGAGACATCCTCTATAATACACACCACATAGTGTAGCTTCAGAGTCGACCTCTACTAATCTTAGGTCATTTGACTGTTCTTTCTCTGACTTGGCCTTTGCATGACGTGTGTACAACCTTTTTGGAAAAATGCTTGTTTCATGTTGGTTGGTTTTAAGGTCATTTCTGATGTTGACAGTGCAGGTCCCTTTGGGGTATGTCGTAATCTACTGACAACAGAGGTGAGCATGTGACCAGAGGACATTGCCATAACCTTTTGGAAAAGAGTGAAATTTACATGAATTGAGTTAAGATAGTTTTATTGCAACAACGTAGAGATATTAATTCATATCCATATTATTAGCAAAAATCTGGTTTACTCAGTGGACCCTGTAATTAGGTAAATTTTGTGCAAACCAACCCATAACAGCTGTAACAGTCTAATCTATCAGAATGCATATTCCATGAAACTATGCAAATGGGTAAACTGGAGCATTTATAATTGCTCAGTGTGTGTTGGGAATGAGAATGGCTTTTGTATGACATGAGGACATATTAAGTTAAGTTAATGATACCATTTTGGTAAATGGCAGACAGATGGAAAGTTCAAAGAGACAAATCGATATCTTCGTTCTTAATCACATGTGCAATTAACTGGTGTGTGAAGGTGCCAGCTTGACTGGTTTGTGATAGCCATGTCTCATTAAAAAACAGTTTTTTTACAGACAAATCCTGGAGCGAGATGGAGGTACAGAGAGATATCCCTTTTTATGACCAAAAAGTTACTGGAATACTGAACTGCAATACAGCTGTGGTGTCAAGAGTGGTGGAAATGGGCCAACACGCACTGGGACAGAAATGCTGTTCTGAATAAAACAGCATTTCAGGTGAAATTATGATAATCTAGAGTATGGTTTTATTTCATAAAACTGCCTGTCTACTATACACACGTGGACAAAATTGTTGGTACCTCTCTGTTAATGAAAGAAAAACCCACAATGGTCACTGAAATAACTTGAAACTGACAAAAGTAATAATAAATAAAAATTTACTGAAAATTAACCAATGAAAATCAGACATTGCTTTTGAATTGTGGTTCAACAGAATAATTTTAAAAAACAAACTAATTAAACAGGCCTGGACAAAAATTATAGTACCCCTAGAAAAGATTGAAAATAATTTGACCATAGGGACATGTTAAACTAAGGTGTGCCCTCTAATTAGCATTACAGGTGTCTTCAAACTTGTAATCAGTCAGTCTGCCTATTTAAAGGGTTTCAAGTAGTCACTGTGCTGTTTGGTGACATGGTGTGTACCACACTGAACATGGACCACAGGAAGCGAAGGACAGGGTTGTCTCAGGAGATTAGAAATACAAATTATAGACAAGCATGTTAAAGGTAAAGGCTATAAGAACATCTCCAAGCAGCTTGATGTTCCTGTGACTACAGTTGCACATATTATTCAGAAATGTAAGGTCCATGGGACTGTAGCCAACCTCCCTGGACGTGGCCTCAGGAGGAAAATTGATGACAAATTGAAGAGACGGATAATACGAATGGTAACCAAAGAGCCCAGAACAACCTCCAAAGAAATTAAAGGTGAACTCCAAGGTCAAGGTACATCAGTGTCAGATCGCACCATCCATCATTGTTTGAGCCAAAGTGGACTTCATAGGAGATGACCAAGGAGGACACCACTGTTGAAACCAAATCATAAAAAAGCGAGACTGGAATTTGCCACAATGCATATTGACAAGCCACAAAGCTTCTGGGAGAATGTCCTTTGGACATATGAGACAAAACTGGAGCTTTTTGGCAAGGCACATCAGCTCTATGTTCACAGACGCAAAAATGAAGCATACCAAGAAAAGAACACTGTCCCTACTTTGAAACATGGAGGAGGCTCGGTTATAATCTATGGGGCTGCTTTGCTGCATCTGGCACAGGGTGTCTTGAATCTGTGCAGGGTACAATGAAATCTCAAGACTATCAAGGCATTCTGGAGGGAAATGTGCTGCCTAGTGTCAGAAAGCTTGGTCTCAGTTGCAGGTCATGGGTCTTCCAACAGGATAATGACCTAAAACACACAGCTAAAAACACCCAAAAATGGCTAAGAGCAAGACATTGGACTATTCTGAAGTGGCCTTCTATGAGCCCGGATCTAAATCCTCGGTCCCACATCTGTGGAAGGAGCTGAAACATGCCGTCTGGAGAAGGCACCCTTCAAACCTGAGACTGGAGCAGTTTGCTCATGAGGAGTGGGCCTAAATACCTGTTGACATGTGCAGAAGTCTCATTGACAGTTACAGAAATCGTTTGATTGCAGTGATTGCCTCAAAAGGTTGTGCCACAAAATATTAAGTTAAGGGTACCATCATTTTTGTACAGGCCTGTTTAATTAGTTTGTTTTTTAAAATGATTCTGTTCAATCACAATTCAAAAGCAATGTCTGATTTTTATTGGTTAAATTTCAGTAAATTTTTATCTATTATTACTTTTGTCGGTTTCAAGTTATTTCAGTGACCATTGTGGGTTTTTCTTTCATTAACAGAGGGGTACCAACAATTTTGTCCACGTGTGTAACTTTTAATACCTGATAGCTTAGCCACACACAGAGCTCTACACCTGAGACTTGGACTTGAGTCAAACTTAAGTGACAACCGTTAGATTTGAGGCTTCACTTCTTTGCAACTAAACTTACTTGAGAATTCAGTCCCAAACAACGTGACTTGACTTACAAAATGTCAAGGTTTTGAACTGATAAACTCCAGAAACAAACACGTATTAGGCCCATGCATTGAGATTTGTGAAACCTTATTACCAAGAATAAAGGTGAATAATCAACTTTTAACTGCTTTTTTTCCCCATATTTCATGAGATGCACCCTCTTATTTTCAAGCTTTGAAAAGTAAATATTCCAATGCCATGTGTTTTAATGATCACAATGTAGAGACCAGCAAACAATGCATCTGATTTACAGTTATGAAGACTCTCCTTGACTTACATGCCCAAAAAAGACTTAAAGTAAAACCAACTTTGGCTACAAGATTTCCCAAAATATATCTCTTCTCTTTTTCCAAACTGAAATGGTATGATGTCTTTCATGTTAAACTTTGAGAAATATTTTTTTACACTTCAATCGGCTTAACTTAAAAAATATATACACTGAGCTTGACAGTTTATTAGTACAGTTTGCCAGCTTTTAGGCTTGCCACTTTGAGTAATGGTTAATTAGGAGGCGAGGAGACAGTGTGCAGTAAACTCTCTCATTTAAAAGTAAATATATATTTATTTCATGTTAATATCAGAAAGTCTACACTGATTAACAGCCCTCTAAGATCATTTGGTTTCTGAAGTAATAAGCTATTATTTCACACTTGTCTGCTGTTTGTCTTTTATTGAGGGGGGAAGAGAGGAGTACAGAGGAGAAGAAGGAGGAGAATCTACTGTATTTGGCAGCTGCTCCCATCTGTATTAATGTTTTATTGCCAATAATACTTTATCAGTTGATTAAAACTGTAAACTAAATTTGTTCCAAAAGCCTAAATGTCAAGTTTAAAGAGTTTAACAAGCTACGCAATCCAGGCAAAATCCCTTTTTACCACCCCAAAAAAACAGCTGCAGACTTATAATTCTTTAACCTTTTGCTCCATCACTGTGACTTTGCAATTAGAAACTTCTCCAAAAATGCAAATTTGACACATTTTAATAGAACACAGTGAACCTGTACTTCAGGATAATTCATGTATTCAGGGCACATTTTGCAGACTTTTTTTCACAGTTTGCAGTGTGACTTCCCTTCTTAAATAAAGGTTACATAAAGACAGAACATTTAGATAAGTATCACAACGATGCAGTGTAGCAGCTTGGACTGTACAATTTAAGATAATCCCCAGTCAGCCAGTTATCAAACAACGTATGCCTCTCGCTGCTGCAGCAGTTGTTGTATAAACAGAGCCAGAGCATATTTACCCTTCAGCTAAAGGTGTCTCTTGAGCCGACATGTTTGTATATCTGAACATCCTTCACACGCGGCCTGGAGGGGGCTCATACCTGAACTTTAAGCTTTTTAGTTCACAGTAGGGAAGAAAAAGCAGTATCAGTGGTCACCTGGAACACTTCCTTTTCTCACAGGACATCCACGCAGCAAGCATGAAGACACATCATCACGCACACATGAGCCAGTTCAACCACAAGGTACACACCAGCACCCAGGGACCTGCGCTGTGCAGTAAATATCTCCAAAAAATATGTCTGAAGAAGAGGCTGAAAGAGATGGAAGACCTTTACACACTATTTCCCATTGCAGACACTCAGGAGGTGGGAGAGGATGAGAGAGAAAAAAGAGGGAGATGAAGAAGGAGGAAAAACATGTTGGATATTGCAACAGAAGGTGGATATGTGGAAAGAAAGTAAGACAACGGCAGGGAGAGAAAAGGGGGAAGAACAACACCAAATGTTAAGTAGCAGTTGAAGTGGAAGAATTCCAGTTTGGAATCAAGCTCTTTGGCTAATGAGGATCATTAACACAGCCTGCCCAGCTTCTCTAAACGCTAGGGAGGACTAGAAGATGGGGGGATAAAAATAAAATCATCTCAAGCATATCCCCACAAGATTCATGAGGCAGACGCTTGTAAAATAAAAAATCTTTTTTTTACAAAAACATATAGCACACGCTGGCTGCAAGAGATACTTCATAATGCAACACCACACGCCATGGATCCTGGAAATGGGGATACTTACCCGACAAGAGCACTCAGCTGAACTCTGAACCCTTTGGATTCTGTCAGAAGCCAAGTAGCAAAAGAAGCAATTTAGATGGCTACGATTTCAGGGATTGAAATAAAGACCAAGGTGAAAATGTCTCCACAGCCCTCGATGATATGATATAAATCAGCGGTTTGGATCGGTTCAGCTACTGTATGTCATACCACATAGGATATGTGCCTTATTATTACAGAATGGAAAGGAGAAGAAACTTCTCTTCATATTTTATTATCCTATCACCTCTGTCATTCTCCTTCCCTTCGCTCACTGTTAACACAGTAAAACAAAGCTCCCAAAACACATAAAAAGCAGTCCAAGCTGCTGTGCTTCTGTAAATCATTCTTGATATATAGCACTCATCTTTTCTAAGCACTTCTGACCACTCTCATGAGTGGTTATATCAGACATCATCAAAACAGTTTGACAGTATAA
Organism: Scomber scombrus; assembly: GCF_963691925.1. Classification (NCBI taxonomy): domain Eukaryota; kingdom Metazoa; phylum Chordata; class Actinopteri; order Scombriformes; family Scombridae; genus Scomber; species Scomber scombrus. The sequence goes on from NC_084980.1 coordinate 15,228,820, forward strand.
ATGCCTTTCGTTAGTGGTGTAGCAGAGAGCTACGTTCTTGGACATCCTGCAATTGATTGCTGTTTTTCCCCACTCTCAGCACTGTCACTCTACACCAGTGGGGAGGCTGCGTATGTAAATTTACAGCATCGCGCTAGATCAGGCATTCCCAATCAGCAAACACTGCAAACTTACTGTTCCGTCAGCCCTTCCGTCACAATGCACTCTCTTTTTATTCATCTATTATTTTTTAGTAGACGTGAGATGCTCACACACACCGGCTGTGAGACACCCAAGGCAATCAGACAGACAAGTGTCTTGATAAGATAAGCATAATTGGCACATTCATCTTTCCTCTTTTAATAAAGAGCTTTGTGGCTACGAGATCAACAGTGAAGAGCCACATTGTTCGGTGATGGTATTGTCAGTACGATTTTTAAGTAGGGCTGTCAAAGTTAACGCGTTAATAACGCATTAACACAAATTCATTTTAACAGGTTTTTTTTTAACGTGCGATTAACACATGCACGTTGTGTTTGACCATTGTCCCGGCCTGTAGTTTGGAAATAAGGAAGCGATGCAGCAGTAACGTTTTGGATAACAAGCAGAAATGGCTAAAGAAAAGGGTCTTATGAACAGCATATTCAGCTCCAAAGCCATGCTAGATGTTCTATCAACATGACCAAAGTTATTTGTATTATATACGGAGTATGGAGTATCAAATACCAGTCGCTGGCCAAGCAACTGATACAGAGAGACCTCCTCCTGCTCGTCAAAGGCAGCCTACACTAGGTGTGTGTGTGTGTGTGTGTGTGTGTGTGTGTGTGTGTGTGTGTGTGTGTATGTGTGTGTGTGTGTGTGTGTGTGTGTGTGTGTGTGTGTGTGTGTGTGTGTGTGTGTGTGTGTGTGTGTGTGTGTGTGCATGAGCGTGAGCGTAAGCGTGATAGAGAGAGAGAGAGAGAGAGAGAGAGAGAGAGAGAGAGAGAGAGAGAGAGAGAGAGAGAGAGAGAGAGTGTGTGTGAATGGGTGACTGATATCATAACTGACAGCAGATTTTTGGAGCATGCAGTATTTCATTGTTCTGGATTGTTTCAATAATAATAAACATGAATTTGCGTAAAGCAAGCATATGTATCCACTCCCATGTTTATAAGAGCATTACAAAATATTCTTTTAAAGTACATTTAGAAAAAAAAATTCAAATGTACAATTAATTTGCGATTAATCGTGAGTTAACTCATGACAACTATGTGATAAATCATGACTAAATATTGGAATCAATTGACAGCCCTATTTTTAAGGTTTATGAAAACAGCTTCAGCGTTAGTAACAATGCACAAATATAAATACCATTAGATAAAAATTACCATGAAATAGCCCGCCACAGTCTTAAAGCGAATTTAATATTTTTTTTTATATTTGCAATGGATCACATGACTTGTGAAAGGGGGTCGCTTGAGGTGACGAAACCCACAGAGTTTTCAGCAGCAGGCAGCTTGCTACCTGTTCAGCACCAAACAGAAGACAAATTTAACAGCTAACTGGGGTGTGGGGTACTTATCAGCTAAAAAGCCAGATTAGTTTTTTCAGAAAAGCTACAGTAAAAGCAGAGAGAATATTGGATTCACACAAATAGAACTCTAAATGAATCTAATTTAGCTTTGTCTTTATGTGTCAACAGGCGACTGTTTGCAAAATTGATAACATGTGACAATATGTGATTTGTGTATTCATAGTTTGTTTTAAGTGGCCAAAAACTATTACTGCAGATTTAAGCAAATCTAATAAATCCCTAAATTTAAACACAAAAAAAGAAAATGTATGTCAATGTGAGTGTAATAAGAGTGTATTTGTGTACCAGTTGTGAAAGAGTAATCCCATTGGGATATTGGGAAAAGACTGAGAGAGGATGGCAGGGATGCAAAAAGGGATGACAGCACAACAAAAAGCAAGAAAGAACTGAGCCATTTTCACACATTTGTCCAGACAAATGCCCGTGTCTGGCTCCTCAGCCTTGCAAACATAAATCAGAGCAGTCTACTCAGGATTCATCACACAGACTGAGATGATACCACAGGAGGTCACTGAGGTGCTTCTTGAAAACATGAACCATGGGTCGAAGGACAGAAAAATGTTCTCTTTCCATAGTCTCTCAAGCTTTTAAATACTGCACTAAGTGTGTGTGTCATGTATAATAGCACAAGTTAAAATGAATAATGTACATACTCGACAATTATGATAATTGTTTTCACATCAAAATAACAGTACAAATCCCATTTGCCTGTATCTGAACCATAACAGTACTAATGTAATTAGCAAAAAAACTGAGCTTGAATGATGAACTGAGTGTTTGAATTACAACCGAAAGCAGAACAAACAGTTAAAGATTTCTGCCCTCTTACTGCAGCTCCTTCTCGGCTCCTGTGTTTAAATCTGTGCAGTATCTGATGGATGATTCAGTCGCTAATGAGAGCTGGATATGTCCACATTTAACTGTCTGCCTAACGATAAGTAATGGCGGTAGCTTAGCTAACACAATTAGCACTGGCACAGAGGAAAATAAAATTCCCCCAGAATGAAGTATTATGTAAATTATTAATTACCACACAGATGATTGCAATCTTGTTCAGCTGCCCATTGGCACTCAGATAAATGTGAATGAGTTGGAAACAGAGGAAGGAAAATAGCGAAGATAATCCCGACACAGTGGGAATGTGAGAAAAAATTTAACAAATACCACCTGGCCCATCAGCAATTTATAGAAACAATTTGTATTTGCAATCTAACAACTACAGACAGGCACTCATCCAGACTGGCTCTCAACAAATGCAAACAGGAAACTGTGCACAATGTGGATAGAACATGTGAATAACCTTGGGTTTTTTTCACTAAGATGTCACCATTTTCCCATCCATTAGTCTCAGTTAAATTGTAATACAGGTCCCAGAACAATCTTCCAAATGCAGATGCGATTTTCATAAAAGGCAAGATCTCTTTCTTCAACATGACTGATAGTAAAATTTAATAGAAAGTATAGCAATCTGTATTTAATTTGAATTTCAATCACATGAATTCCACATACTCTCATCCCACATTCAATGAAGGATGCATGTTTTATGAGTAGCACTTTCTACACATGCAGTTACACTTGTAGGGAAGTCTTCTCCTTTAGTGTCTTTGTACATGCACGTGTGTGACAAAGAGACACAGAAAGTGAGTAATACAAAGATAAAGAGCAAGTGAGCGGTTAAAGACAAAAGACAGAGAGATGGAGAGACGGAGAGAGTCCATCATATCCAGGAGGAGAAAGAGAGACGGATAGAGAAAGCGATCTCTCAGATTGGGTGTCTCAGCTTAATGACACAGGACCCACATGGGAGAGAGGGAAAGTCAAGCTCTGTGCGAGATTGATGAATCCAAAGACTGATAACCTTATACCTCCCCGCGCACAGCTCACACAGGCATGAAAAAAATTGTCTCCGAAATACTCAGCTTCTGTTTTCAAGGGAACCAGTGGTATTCTTTCTACTTGTGTTCCGCATTTTCTCTGTTCCTGCCTTTTTCTGTCAGTCTGTCACCCTCCTAAGGCCCTATATGTGCATCAATATTGTGTCAATACCTAACACTGCTTCCCCCTACCTGTCCCCCTTTTGTGACCATGGACAATATGTCTGGCTGACTTTGACAAATTAAAGCAACTCGATATATGGCAATAACCTTCACAGGATGACATGGAAAAGAGGGAAGCAGGTGGGGAGTTATGAGAAGGGAGAGGAACGGAGGCCGAAAGAGAAATGCAGACACATACTATAGATAGATGATGGGATGTATCGAGCATGGCACAGTATAAAATTGGTACAACATGGCATATTCATACTGTGATTACAGGGAGAAATGGTACACATACAGTATAGTCTGATTTTGTAAATGTCACCATATTTCATAGTAAGTCAGTACAGCTGAAACACTGAATTATCTGTGCAGGCAAGGCAGTTAATTAGACGTGTCTTTGTAAGCAGTGGTCCTCAAGCTAAGCTTTTCAACAACTGTGTGACAACTGCCAAAATGTGCTGTAGAAATTTGGCAGAAAAAGCCAGTAAGAGTTCATCCATTCATATGTAGATCCATTAGATTGGGACAACTTTGAGAACTATGACAACTATGATGTAAAATGAGCTTAACAGGTGTGGAAGCACTAGACTATCAACATACTTGAGTTAGAAATTTGAGATACAAAATAATGGGAGAAATTCAGTTAGAGATCATTTCTTTGGTTTTAAATTAATTTAATTGTTGTGTCAAATCAATTTCATATATGATCCAAACTCATCAGTAACATGACATGAAGGAAATCCTTAAACTGACTTAATGAGTTTAATTTTCTGAATAATATATTAACAGCCTTCACATGACAGTTGTGAAAAATTGCTATGCAATGGCATCAGCTACTTCAATTAATTTTCTCAAAGAAAGCTTTTTAATGACTATATTAAAATGTGTCAAGTGGCAGTTCAATCAGATTTCACCTGTTACAACAAATGTATTTTCCAGCACACACAAATGCACTTAAACTACACAAGCACACACACACACATAATACACACAAACTGTCAAGAGGTGGTTGTTATGCAGCTATTGTTGTGCTCCTCTCTGCTCAGCATGATAACAGTTTGATTGATACTGTTCCCCGGTTAATCACCTGGCTAGATGACTATAAATGTGCACTCTTCTGTAAGTGATGCACTAAACATACAAAACTTACCCACACACTCTTGTCACAAGCAGAATGCACATGCACAACATCCATATCCTTCCCACAAAAGCACAAGTTAACTCACCTGCTCAGAGTGACCAGCTGAAACCTTTCAAATTGGCCTTGGATAATCTTCTTCCCCTTCGCTCTCTCTGTCCCTTCGGCTGCTCTCTCTCCCTCTCTCTCTCTCTCTGGCAGTACACGGACGTCCTACTTGCCGCTCAGCCTTCCTCTGTAGCTTGGAGTAATTGCATCGATCTCTCGGCCAAGTGGTACGTGGTCCTGCTGTTTCCACGAGACTCAGATGAGCTCTCTCCTCTCCGCTGCTCACTCTGCCTCACGCAGCTGCAGTGGGAAATATGAGGACGGGCAACGTGGTTGAGTGCTGCTCCACTCTCTCTCTCTCTCTCTAGTGAGCTGTGATGCTCTCTCTCTCTCTCCCTCCCTCTCTCTCTCTCTCTCCCTCTCTAGTGAGCTGTGATGCTCTCTCTCTCACTCTCTCCCTCTCTAGTGAGCTGTGATGCTCTCTCTCTCTCTCTCTCTCTCTCTCTCTCTGGTTGTCAGCTAGTACAATGCTCACTCTCACTATCTCTTCACTCTGTCACTCTCTCTTGCTAAGCTGAGCTGCATGCTATCTCACCATCTCTTTTGTTGGTGTTTCTCCATTGATTCCTCTGTCTTTCTCTCTCTCTTTATTGATCTCTGTATCAGTGTCTCTGCTAGTGCAGCCTCTAGTGGCTGGCTACTCTCCACGCTGCTCATAGACTCAGAATATAATTTTTCATGAAGTACATGAAGGTGTGCTGTGAATTTATCACTGGATTTGGGGAGGCACCAATGCCTGCTGGAAACTAGTCATTGAAATATACACTGTAACAGACTAGTGTTGCAACTATTCATTATTTTCATTATCAATTAATCTAATTTTTTCTGATTATGGATTGTTTATAGGGCTTCAACTAACTATTATTTTCATAACTGATTCATCTGTTGTTTATTTTTGATTAATTGATTGGTCCATAAAATGGTGAAAAATGGTGACGTCTTCAAGTGTCTTGTTTTGGCCTGACCAACAGCCCACAACCCAAAGATATACTGTGACTGAGGGCTCAAGAAACCAGAAAGTATCAACATTTTAGAATTTGAAGCCAGAGAATTTGAGCATTTTCCTCTTAAAAAATGACTCGAAATGTTTAATCAATTATTAGAATAGTTGGCTATTACTTTTAATAGTCTGCAACTAATCAATTAATCATTGTAATTCAAATTGTTTAGTTTCTAATTTTTTCAGAAAATACTGAATAACGCCCATCACATGTTCCCTTAGCTCAGGCTAATGTTTGTTTTGTCCGCCCAGCTGTGAAAACACAATATTAAATTCACAATGATTTCTGATTCTTGTTTGATGAACTTGATGATAACTGATCCATCATTAAAACTGTTTGTTATTATTAATAATTAATCAACAAATTATTTTGGCAGTGTAACAATTAAATACGAAAACAGCACAGTAAGTACAGTACAACGAATAAGGTCAACATCCATTGGTAGAATTTTTGATATTGAATAATGTATGTGTTACATCCACCAAGTTTCATTTTTCAGTTTCCACTCATGTGCACACTGCAAATAATAATAATAATAATACTTTTTTTTTTTTTCAAGCAATAAGCACAAAGTGCTTTCGGAGGTGAGAAAATTCAAGACTTCATTATGGCTACACGGGAAAATTGCAATAGGTAAATAAAGAAATATAAACATAAACATACATATAAACATAAAATATGTCTAATCTAGGTTGTATTTTATCACCCACATAACCTCATTTAATACATTTCATATTTCACTTATTAGTTTGAATGTTTCTTATTATTTGTTTTGCATTCTATTTGTATCAGATCTTCTATTTATTAACCTTGTCAATGCATTGCTAGAATGTCATTTGTCCCATTAATTGATTTCCATGACAACATACATACACTAGACAACCACAAAGTCTTGGTAACTTTATTCTTGCCATTTAAGTATGCCTTGCAGGTGCAGTTTCTCTTTTTTTTCTTGTCTAAAGCCAAACTTTTCTCATCTATCTTCAGTGATGTGTTTTTGTTTTGTTTTGATGTTGATATTTTGGACACTACTGAATGACAACCACAGAGCTCTCCGGTCCTCAAGGAGCAGCTTCACTAACACAGCAATGATCGTTTGAGAGGTGTAGAAGATACATCTAGCATCACTTCATGTACACAGTATACACTGCTGCGCTCTGATGCCATCCATACACATTTGAAGACATGTAAAAATACTCTGCTCTGAATAATCATTTGTGTCTAATATGGTTTTGCCACAAAACATTTTGATAAAAAAAAAAAAAATTAGCTAGTTAGAAATTCTTAAAATTACATTGACTCCTTCTCACTCATTTAAAAATCCCATGAATATGCAAATATTGTTCATTTCAAACATTTCACTGCTGGACACAAAATGTTTCCTGCTTGGACCCAGATTTGGTAGTAGTCCACAAATCTTTGTGAAAAAAAATATGCTTGTACACGCATGTCTTAAATTCAGATTTAAGGTGAGCACATAAATTATTCCCCCCTTCATTGGGTGAATGTCAGAACAGTCTTTGCATCATTAGCATAATCAAGATCTGTTTTTATTATACTGTGAATGCTTCAAAATAAGAAGGATTTGTAAACTATTGGCCCATAGTGTTAATGCAGACCACCACCACAGACACAAAAGTTTATACCTCACTGATTGACTGGCCAACTGATTGACTGTAAAATAAATAATCTTTTTGAGGAATGTGTGAAAACTAAACCTCAAGCATTACTTTGCATCAGCGAAGGAATATAGTTGCAGGTATTTGTAGCTGTAGAAGAAATAATCTCAAACAGAACAGCAAAAAGCTGAAAAATATGGCTTTTAGTGTTGCTGATTTCTTTGTCAGGTTATGATAAAGAAAAGACCCAAGAGGAATGCTGATGTTTTATTCTTAGTAAGTGACACACACACACACACACACACACACACACACACACACACACACACACACACACACACACACACACACACACACACACACACACACACACACACACACACACACACACAACACACACACACACACACACACATACAGGCACACACACATACAGGCACACACCTCAACTTCTCCTTACAATCTTCAAAACGACACCAGGAGTCAAAGCATATTCACACCACAGGAGACGAACCAAAAATACCTCGGGCTTTCCAACAAACAGGATAGATAATAATTGTATGTAGCGAAACAATAATGTGTGGGCAGAATGGTAAGAAGCTGGCCTAGATAAAGATCCATAGGGTGCCATTAGCCAGGTATAGAAGGAGAACCTGGTGCTATAGCTGTCACAACCAATGAACAGAGTTTGTGGGAGATCACTTCCTTGCTTACGCAGGGTTCATCACAATTAGAATTAATTAGAAATGTCCAGCAAAAGAACTCCAGTTAAATATAATCACAGTTACAAATTATTCCTCCAGATATTTTTGAGAAAGGTCAAAAAAGTGTTTGCTTTCATCATTCACAGCTCCAGCCTTTTGAAGTAAAAAGGGTATCTTTATCTTACAGAGAATAAGTTTTTAGGACAGCCCTGTTCACACCTGACATTAAAATGTGTCTTGGGTGATCCGACCACAAGTGGACAGCTCAAAGTACCTGCGTGAATACACCCAAGATGCATTGAGGACACTTTGAGATCTGATCACTCAGACCACATTCGGAGAAGGTCTGGGCTGCATATGGCCATACTCTTTTAGCAGTGTGTAGATGTGTCCTGGGCATGCCAGGTGTGAACAAGGCTGTAGTCTGAATATATCGGAGTAAATGTAACAGCATCCATAGGTTAAAATGTAGTTGGTTTTCGAAAGATTAAAAATATATTCTTTAGAAAATATGCTGTATTTTTATTTCTTATCCATCATGATGACACCACTAATGATCTGCAATGTTCACTTCCACACCAGCAGATTGTGACAAAAATTACAGAATACAATCCACATGCAGAATTCAGTTCATTTTTTTAATTATTCAAGAAACAGTTTAGAGTTAGTCCATATTTAATCAGATGATAGAAAGATGTTGATTTAGCAGATCTACAGACCCTCTTTGTTTGCAGTGCTAAGCAGTCAGCAGAACTTGACAGATTTATCAGAATATTATGTGAACATAGGAGACAGAGAGTAACTATGAATTTATCTTAAAGATCTGTGCAAGATATGTACTGGTTGGTTGTTTAAGCGTGCTGCTTTTTACAGTGGTTTATCTCATGATGTTTGGAAGGTGACCCCCCGACATCCTTGTTTAAATATATTTGTATATCAAAAGTGCAATCTATAATAAAACTTTCTTTTGATTGCATGGAAATCAAAAACTTGATTAGAGAATAAGACTTGCAGTAGGGCTATAAAATAAGTTGTAATATATTGCTTCTCTTTCTCAGGCCACAACTGATGATCACACTTTCCAAATAGCAACAGCAACACTGGTTATTTTAAACAGTCATTTCCATGCAAAACACAATAGAACAAGTTGTACTGTGTAAGCCTTGCCACTGCTCCAATGGGTTTCCGATTTATTTATTTATTTACCACTTGCAATAAACATTAATCTACGAATAAATACAATGGTGGTGACATTTCCCATATTGTATGGCCGCTCATTGTATCATTGTCATTTATGAGCCTGAGAAAGTGGACCATTTTGCGAAAATGCAATGGTAAGCAATGATTTCAATCACATGTAGATAACCTCACTTTGTTATATCTGTGCCCTCAGCTGCTCCCAATATTTTTCTCCTTGCGATGTCGCCAAAAAAGGGTAAACATTCTTTATTTACACCACTGCATATCTTCCAGAGCAAAGCCCCAGGCAACACACTCTGTATTTACTTGAGATTGAATATGATGCTGAACTAAATAAGGCTTTTAATCCCCTTTTTATCAAAAACTTGGTTATCCTCAGCACTGTAAGCCCTGTTTTCCTTTGCTAAAGTGGCTTTTGAGTAAAGAGTCAGCATACAGCCTAATGGTGAGTGAATAATACTAAACACTACAGTCTGGAAAACAGGATTAGGAAATAAAGAAGTAATGAATGAAAGAAGGAAGTAAATATATAAAGAAGGAAATGAGGAAGGAAAACAGAAAGGAGAGAAGAAAAGAAATATGCATTTAAAACAGGAAGTAAAAAAAGAAAAATAGAAAGAAAGAAGGAAGACAGAAGTGAAGAAAGAAACAAAGACAAAAAAGGCAAAAGAGAAGAAGTAAAGAAGAAAGTAAAAGAAAAGTAAAACTGGAAGGAAAGAAAGAAAGAAGGATGTAAAGAAGTAAGTAAATGATAGGGAAGTAGAAGAGGAAGTACAGACGGCAAGAAGGAAGTAAAAAAACAATAAGAAAGAAACAAAGAAGAAAGGAAGGAAGTAAAAAGTAAAAGTAAAATGGAAGTAAAGAATAAAGTAAAGAAAAAATAAGTAAAAAAAAGAAAGAAAGAAGGAAGTCAATAAGTAGAAAAGGAAGTAAAAAGTAAAAGTAAAATGGAAGTAAAGAATAAAGTAAAGAAAAAATAAGTAAAAAAAGAAAGAAAGAAGGAAGTCAATAAGTAGAAAAGGAAGTAAAAAGTAAAAGTAAAATGGAAGTAAAGAATAAAGTAAAGAAAAAATAAGTAAAAAAAGAAAGAAAGAAGGAAGTCAATAAGTAGAAAAGGAAGTAAAGAAGGATGGGAAAAATGAAGTAAAGAAGGAAAGAAAAAAATGCATAAATACAAAACAAAGGATGCTCACTGACACAGAGAGGGTCCCCCTGCACACAAACAAAACACCAATTGAACTGAACAGTAGCTTTAAATACTGCCTGATCAAAACTCCTAGCAGCTTATAATGTACATACAAAAAAATCAGACAGACAATTAAAGCTAAAAAAAACCCCAAAAAACAACTTTGTCGTGGATGCTTTAAAATCCATTCTGTGGCATTCATGTGCAAGTGTTCAAGAGAAAACCATCCTCTACCAGGAAGTGGATGTCACTGAAAATAATGATTAGAAATCAAAGCAAGCGAGAAACCAATTAAACAAATACTTGAATGACAACACACTAAATAAAGCTAATGCATTAATCAATAAAGTGGATCTTAAGTTTAGATAATGAATACATGCTACAAACCAAATATTAAAATAAATAATTAAATAAAAGTGCTTTCACCAGATTGATGAGGCAGAAAGTGAAGCTCCCCACACGTTGAAAAGATGTTAATCCAAATCCAAAGTAATTTGCCCAGAATTACACCTCTGCTAGTCTCTTGTGTGCTCAAACACCTGTAAATAGGGTTAGGGTTAGGGTTAGTCTGGTGCCTGGACTTTTACACACACACACACACACACACACACACACACACACACACACACACACACACACACACACACACACACACACACACACACACACACACACACACACACACACACACACACACACACACACACACACACACACACACAGCTAATACTTAACCCTAATAACATGTTTTACCTTTTATAACTGTGAAATACTTGAATGGATTATTTTACTGTCAACAAAGATTTAACATATTGTCTGTATGGATGCTGAGGTGATGATTTGACTGAAGTTGAGAAGCCATCTTTCAGTGAACATCCATACAGTTTTTACAACCTCTGGATAAAGTAAAGGACAGATCGATGATGAGGCCATGAAGTAGGAATCAGTTCATGTCTACAGCTTCAGTGATGAGGATTAGATCACTTTCAGAAGACATTTTTAGAAATGGGAACACGGTCTTAACATCTGTCGGAGGAGTTTAATTGCCCAGGGAAAAACATCCAGCCTTTTCTAAATGAAACAGGAAACATTCTTTCTTTACTTAATTAAACATGAAAACGTTCCGTCTTTCTTCTAATTAAAGATCGACTGAGCTGGCCAACTGCAGTAATCTCAGGTGTCTGAATGTCTCTCCACACTTCTTTTTAGCACCACGCCAGCACCAGGAGAATGGTCTGTCACTGACTATTTGTCACAAATAAAGGGGAGGAACAACTTAACTGAGGGACTTTGGTGTCGGTGCTATATATATTTAGTGAAGAGAAGTAACACAGAAAGCTTCAAAAAGAGACTGCGGATAGGCAGTAATGGCAAGATAACAGTGAAGTGAGGCCAGGTGACAGTTGAGATCAGTCAATCTAAAAAATATTACAAACTGCTATCAGTGAGAGTATAATGTTTGATAACGGGCAGGGAAAAAACGGTTAATTATGTCAAATTTAACATTTGCTCTAAACACTAACACATAGCAGGCTGCAATAAAGTCTATGTGCAAAAGGCTGTTATGTACTGAAAAATACAAAGCATTTCACAATTATAAGAGGTATATATCTGTAAGCAGTATTTGATCTTGATAAATTGTTTATTTCGCACTACAATGTGGTTGTAAGCAATTATAGACATTTCTAAGTGTGTATTAATGCATTTTTCAATAATTATAACTTCTATAAAGAATTTGTATGTGTGATAGGCTGGGATTTAATGACGTGAATACACACATGAACAAAGTATTTATAAATACACATGTATTATTTTATGTTTTTATGGAACTTTGTGGCACCTACAGTATTTTACGCTGTAATTGTTCACAGTTCTCCTTTGTAAAGTAGATAATGTACCTAAAGAGACTTCCTGGTTTAATACAGGTGACATGTACAACTACATAATGTCTATATCATTATATAGTGTTATGAACAATTTCCTTAAGTTTGTGTATTGCTTAAAAATGCTATGTGGGTGGGGGACAAAATATAAGCATATTGTAGATGAAGCTGATCAACAGAGATAAGAATGACACTAATCATGTGAACGTGATTTAAATTTAAACTCTGCTGCGACATAATAATGATGCTAAATTGCATTTGAAATGAAAAAAAGTAAATGCAACCTCAGGAGCCGCATACTTTACAGTATGTAAAAACATATCCTGTTTCCTCCGTGTGAATTTTTCACCTATTTTCTCACTCAGTCTCTCACATACACACACAATCACACACACATCCATAAATAAAAAACAATAATAATCAATTTACAATGTGAAATCAACATTCTGAGCTACGACGGGAAGAATTCTCTAGGAGGATATGTGCTGTATAATTAACTCTATTTACTATATTCACTTTTATTGAATAACAAGGAGTGAGGAGGGGTTAAGCCAGCATGCTTCAGTTACATTAATGTACAAATGTATTTGACTAACTAGTAATATAAATCTGGTTTGCCAGTGTTGAAATTCTTTAGTTGCTAATTGTACTGTTGCATGTATATCTCCCTTTTCTGTATTTTAAAACTTAAATTCCTTTTGCTAATGAAAGTAACCAATTTTTTTTTTTTTTTTTTTTTTAAACTGGTATTTCAGCGTTACAGGAGGCAGATAGATGAGTAGACTTAAAACTGTAGGTGGAATATGAAAATGTTGCCCAATTAACTTTTATTTATTTAATTATTTGGTTCCAGGATGCCAACAGCTATTCTGTATTTTGGCAAACTGAAACAATGTCATCTGTTACTTGCAGTCACATTTATTGAGGAATGAGAGCATCAGCTCAATACTGAAGGCATGAAAGTTATGTAAAGTGAGTGAGAGTTGGCAACTCTGAGCTTATTAAGTGTAGTGTTGGCTCAAAAAGCCTCCTCGGCCTTCAGGGCAATTACATATATCTGTTTTTAAAATAAGAACAAGACTTCTGTCAACTTTTGTGATTTCAGATTGACAACATAACTCTCCAATAAGATTTAAAGTCCTATTGGTTTTAGCCAGTTGAACTTTTGAAACTTACAGTTTTGAATTGTGATGTGTGCTATACAAATAAAGTCTGATTTATTGATTGATTGATAGACAGTAGTGTTCTAATTAGTACACTATAACATTCGTCCTTATATTGTTAAAGTGGATAGTTCACATTTTTCCAAAATTTTCAGTGTGAGGCGCATTTCTATGAATGCAGAGAGAGAAAGTATGAGAGAAGCTATCACGTGTTAGTGTCAATGACTGTTAAATTTTAACTACACAGAAAGTTAGTAGTAGTGTCAAAATATCAATTCTGCAAATGTATTTTATCCATTGTGTGAATTCATATAGAAACATTTTAAGTGTTGGAATTTACTGTGATAGTGATTGTATTGTGTATTATTGAATTCTGACAGACTAACAGGCTAATTAATAATATGATTCTACTAGTAAGGCAGACGCAGCAGTAACAAGTGCTGATGAAAGGATGAGCAGCAGGTGTGCAGGGCAGGAAACCACACTGAGGACTCCTGGAGGGCAGGTGAGGAACTGCTGGGCCAGAGTACAGCCTGAAGACACAACTGGCCTCATCCCAAACAGCACAATAGATAAAAAGCTTTTCTTTAATCATGTTTTCCCTACCACAGGTTGCTGGCTTTTTGTAAGTCTTCACAGTGGTGCTGTTTTGAGCTTTTCTCCCAATTCTTTCATTCTGGAGTGGTTAATTTAATTCATTTTTGAGAATGGGCCAAAGGTTTCCTGTTCATACATAGAGGATATATTTCTAATAATTGCGCCTCCACACGTTCCTCTGTTTCATCATTTTCCTCACATCCTCCTTATGCAAGAGACACAAAAGGCAAATTAGGTGAGAAACACAACATGGTCAAGGTTTTTTCAACAGTGGACTCATTTCTAATTAATTAAACTAAATTATGTGTGAGCAAACCTTGAATAAATTGTCACTGCAGCTGAAAGGAGCAAGTGTATCACTAAATACTGTGTGTGTTGCAAATGTCTGTTTGAGCATGTGTTCATGCATTTATATAATTTTCTTTGACTATTCTTCTCAGCAGAAATCTGGCTTTTACAAAGAGAAACCTGAGTCAGGGACTTGGATTTGGGATTACACTGTGCTCACATTACAAGGTTATGGATGGCAGAGATGGGGAAAGATAAATTCTTGTCATTTAAACAGTTGTTGATTACAGAGTTGGCTGTGTGAAGATTAAAATATTGTGCGTTGACAATATAAAATCATATCAAACCACGTTTAATAAAAATTGAATGACTGTGATCTGCTGATTTTGGTTTGGTTTTCCAACACCTCTGTATTAAAAGGCTCAAATTGGACATTTCAGAGCTGTCAGACGAAGTTACCCAGTTGTAATTACAACTTGGATGTTGACGTGAAAGCTATTTAAAAGCTGGAAACTCGTATTTACAATAAGATATGACATGAATGCAGCATTATTCTTAGGCTAGTCTAAGGTTATAGCCCCAATGTGTAGAAACTGTATCTGATTCTAGCAAATGAAACAATACTGGTGATCATTTACCTTTACTGTCACCTGTAAATTCATTGATAATTGATAGTACCACTAGGTGTCACCAACATCAGAAATGTTCAAATCCTTTATATACAGTTGGGGCTTTACATTTATGCTTGTTTAGGTGATGGTTTAGTTCAGCATGTGTCAGGAAAAACATTATTAACAGGAGCTCAGGAAAAACACCCATAGGAGCTGTGTGGGTGTTTCTATGTGTTTGCAAAGCATTTTATAGGTTAAAAAAAAGGTTGTTCTGAATGTATAGTTTCCACTGATAGAGCCTTCCAAATTAGTCAAATCACATCAATATCTTCCACAGTTACAGTCTCTTTGGTGCCAAGTTTCCAGTATGTTTCTGCAAACCATGGATATGTTGAATCTCTGCATTTCAATGTTGTGTTTAATATAGAGCACATCAATATTTCTACAATACATATCATATCAACATTTAAAGTGACATAGTTCAGATGACATCTACACAAGCTGACTTTCTTATTAGGTGGAGGACGGGTCGTGTTGTTGGCAAGACACTTAAATGGAAAGTTGGAAAGCATCAACGCAGCAGAGAGCACTGTTCCAGACCACCTCTAGACCACTGCCCACTTCCCATCTCAACCAACTGAAACTGGTGTTTTAATGAGACATCTAGGCATTTGCAGCAGGGCTTCTTTTCTTTTTTTTTTACCCAAACACTGATCTTTCCCTAATCCTTACCAAGTGGTATTTGTGCCTAGACCTGACCAGACCTTAAACACAGTATTGTCACATCATAAAACGTAATTATTCAACTGCTAATGGCCAACACTGAAGTGTAGAGACTCAACGTATCCCTGGTTTGCAGAAACGTACAATCCCAACGTTTTATTCTGACAACTGGGTTGGGAAAACAGTCCCTTGAGATCCACACAAAAGGAACATTTTATACTAAAAAGAGTGTAAATGTGAAAAAAAAATACCCTTTATTTGACTAAGTCAGACAGCTGAAGCCTGAAAAAATGTAATCTCAAGCAATAAAAAGGAAAGCATATGAAATAAATCTAAAACTGACAGCATCATTTGCATTGTACGTGCATTTTAAGGGGTATCCTCTAGTAGTCAGTATGATCAGGAGGAACAATTACAGCAAGGAAACCCTGCTTCAATCATCATTTGGATACCTGACTGGAGAAATTGTGAACCTATCATTTGCAACCTGTCTGATGATAGCAGGAATCTCAATAATGTAATTTCCAAATGCTCTCCACTATACTGTAAGATCTACTTTTTGTATACAGTGTATGGACAGTTCATTCAGTTTTTAGTTATTTACACTATGTCTTGTACTTGTTTCCCTCCTATGCTTGCATCACTTTTATCATCTCTCACTCAGCACTCCATCACTTAAAACAAGTCCATGACAACATCCCCATGTCGAATCCAGCTGCGGGTCACGTAAGAATCAACACTGCAGCTGTTTTCACAGAAATTATTAGCTTCCTTGTTGTTTTCCAGACAGTAAGAACATTTTTTAAGATAAGTATCCACGGAGAAGGATGTGACATTACTATATATCACATGGCAGTCTGTGAAAGATGAAAGGCATACAAACACACAAAGCCCTGTGGCTGTTCCCAAAATCCTGATTGAAAGCAAGTCTCGACCTGCCCGAGGAGCCTGAGCTGCCAGATCACCATCATCAACTGAATGAATCCTTCAAAGTTGCTTGTGAGTTGCTTCATTTTTTTCAGTCTCTTACATCCTTTACTTTAGTCGTATCTATCTACGCTTACTTTTTTTTTTTATTGCTATTGTTATTTACTGTATACATTTCCCTCTCTGTAAAGCACTTTGTAGCTGTCCTTTGAAAAGTGCTAGCTAAATAAAAATGATGAATTATAAATGCTCAGTTGTGGAGAAGTCTTGGAGCAGAGGGAATGAAATTGGATCAGACTGTACTGAGCCTCTGCTCTGAGTGAAGGACAGTGCGCCAGTATGCAACGATGTCACTGGCTGTCAGGCAGCACAGCCCACTCTTGAATATTTTATCTGCCTGCTAGCGGCTCAATGTGTTACATGGGCAGATATGTCATTTCTTTTTGTGGCCTTCAGATTTAATCCCCTATCTTTCAGAGATTGGTTCCCTCTCTTTTTTCCCCTCAAACTTTATCCTCAACTCTTCAATTTCCAATCTCATCAAGACTACAATTAAACCGGGGTTATATGCTGCATGAAAACGACTGTTCCAAATTTTCAAAATAAAAATTGTGAAGGATTCGCCAAAACGGGAAAAAAACGACAGGGTCGGTGCTGTCGAAAAGGTCCACATTGACGAAGTGTGTCGGATTGTCCCAAAACTTGCTAAAAGGGGCCAGGGGGGTGGGCTGAATGAAGAATGAGCAAAATCAAGCACCGTGGGGGCATTATGTGAAAATTGTGAAGGATTCTCCAAAACGGGCAAAAAACGAGTGCCGGCGCTGTCGAAAAAGTCCAAAATGATGAAGGGTAGCAGATTGTCCCAAAACTTGCTAAAAGGGGCCAGGGGGGCGGGCTGAATGAAAAATGAGCAAAATCAAGCACTGTGGGGGAGTTATGTGAAAATTGTGAAGGATTCTCCAAAACGGGCAAAAAACGACTGGCTGACAAAAAAGTCCAAAATGAGGAAGGGTGGCGGATGGTTTACTTGCCAAAAGACACACACTCATAGATTAAAGCAGTGAGAAGAATGTATATTTGTATATCAAGGTCTCAGTAAGTATGTGTTTGGGACACATAGTATTTGTCATTGTCCCCCAACTGATGAAATTTATGTGACTACAAATAAAGTAAAGAGTAAAAAAGAAACCAAAAGGAGAACTTGCCATACAAAGGTATAGGGATTGTTGACAGAAGAATTTATATAATACATGCAATTATATGTCTCCCAAGGGAACATAACAGCAGTGCAGGAAATGCAGACTAAATCCATGTGAGGTGTATCAAATGGAACTGCATGCGTGACTTGGTGTGGAGCTGTCGATGTTCTTCTGAAGTTTTGATTCCTCTTTCTGGTTTTTCTGTTGTTTTCCACTGCTGCGCTGCCATTTGTTGTTGACCTTAAAAGTCAGAATGTTGTCTGAAATGAGTTATACATAACAAGGTGCCACATGTTGGTTATTGGCAAATGTCTTAAAGGGTTAACTGGAAAGTATGAGTACCTGTAGCTGAAGGTGTCTCCAATGATCTCTTCAGTCTCATTTGCTGTCAACTGTCCACGGACGTACAAACATCCTGCTCTCCAATTATAGCAGTAGGATGAGCATTTCTGACAGTATTTGGAATGCTGTTTTCTTGAATGGAAATATGTTTTGACACCCTTTTATATAACTGGAATATAATCACAGTGGCTCAAGCATGTTACATTTGTTAATCATCATGATTAGTCTGAGTTTTTGACAATAGAAAATCAAACACGCTGCTTCAAATCTGACTCCATAGAAACCTTTGCAAAAGTTTGTAACACAGAAAAAGAGCTGAAATGAATATTTTGAACCGTAGGTCTGCTATAATCAGAACATTTGAGGATTAATCAGCTCCACTGAAGTGACAACATTGAGTGTTTGTGTGTCTCCTTGAATACACGTGTGTAACAGTGTCTATACCTGCCCGTACAGGCTATTATGCATTTTGAAAATCTCAAACTGTGTCCAATTAAATTGCTTCCTCTCTGCACTCCTGCCGTGTTTCCCTTGAAGTCCACAGTGTTGACAGCAGCAGCAGAGGAATAGTTTTCTCACACAATGGCTTTCACAGTTGTTGACTTTGCTAGAAGATGCTTTTGAAGTTTCCTTTTTGTCAAGTTGGCAACTTCTCAGCACAGTCATGTACACAAACTCACACAAACAGATGCAGGCACAGAATTATCTGTGCAAACAAACAAAACATACATGGATACATGCTTACGCTCACTTTTCCAGGTCGTATTTCAGTAAAAGAACAAGCAAGAATGACACAAATAGAGAAACCGAGAAAGAACGAGAATAAGTAACTATTGAGGATTGTGGGACGTGAGAAAGCAGGGTGAAATTACAGAGATGTTGTCTTCTTTTTCTCATCGCCACTCAGTCTGAGGCCACACAGGATTCGGTTTCACCAGACGGCTAAATGAGGAGCAGCGAGCTGCTGGTGGCGAGCATGACCGGAGTACTGATGACAAACAGTAAGCAGGCGGCTCAGAGGGAAAAGATGAAATTACTGAACTTTGACCCTGGGGTAGAAAATCATGACACCAATAACATGAGATCAGCAGTGTAAATTCACCCACTGCTACATGACAGTTCACCAGTTGACATTACACATCCTCATCATACAAGAGAAGACTGATAACCATGAGTAGCCAATTGATTATTGACTGCAGTAATCTGTAAAATAGTGCAAATATTAAATAATGACATTTCACAGCTTGTTGTGTTGATTGTGTTTATAAAAGCTTAAAGCCTTAAAGATCTGTCTCATTAATCTCATTGTACTCCTTTTTCAAACAAGATGTATGAGATCAGCCTTTCATGGAAACTAAAGAGAGGGCTACAGTGGTACTTCACCTATCTCATGACAACAGCACACATGTGACATGTTTTATACATTCATTTCTCAGCTCATTAAAGCCCACCTGCTTCATGTAGCCTCATGAAGCTTACAGAAAAACATACACCTACGTGAAGTCAAACCTATTTTTGTTCTCACAGGCATGTACAGCTTTGAGGTACTATATACTTTCATTAGAGTATTGTGTACATGTTACTACTCTACATTTATCTTTTTTCCAGCATTTTTGTTGATTTCAATATTTGGTAGAGACCGACAGAAAATGTAAAGAGAGAGCAAAGGGAGATGATATCGAAGTTTCCCAGCTGGTATTGCATGGTATGCACCATAAGCCAGTCATAATCTTGCAGAAAATGGTTTCACATTTAGAAGATAATATATTATAATATAGTGGAATTAGTCAATATCACACAGATTAGCTGTACCCCTACATTAAAATGTTCCTTACAGCCTAATACATAAATAATTAAACACAGCTGCATTTCTTCATGTGAACACTTCAATTTTTAATCAACTGTGCTGCTGATACTTTTTCCCCAACCTAAGTGAGCATTTAATATCAGGACTGCTACTTTTAACCAACTAGTTTTCCATTGTGTTATTGAAATCTTATGCATGTATCGCATTTTAAATGGTTTGACATTTTGGGAAATGGGAGACTTTATGCTCTTTCTCGCCAAGTGTTAGATGAGAAGATTAATACCACTCTGGGGGTACGATAAGCTTAGCATAAAGACTGGAAGCAGGGTCACTGCCATGTCTGTCTTGACATATAACAGATTCAAGAAACGATGCAGGATCTGACTTGAGGATCTTATCATTACAGTTAACTCACACTCATATTAATGCAGTTAATCAAATTACCCATGAATCTACTTTTGTTGTTGTTGTTGTAGTTGTCGTTTTTACTTGAATACAGTGATTTGGGCTTGATTAAGCTCGGAAGCAACAAAACAGGACGAATTGATAAGTGTGTTTAAAAATGTAACTTAACATAAAATGAAAAGTGTGACAATTCAAAAAAAGGAAAATGTTCCTGTTTGGGATTTTCACTCCCTTCGCCTTGATTGTGCACTTTGGTTGTATACTATCATAATTTTTACCTCACATTATTATTTCAGCAGCAAATAGTCCATTGGTAATGTATGAAAAAGACATATATCATCATGATGGGACCATAAAACACTTAATTCCCGGTAAAATGACCAAAGATCGATATCAGTCTGTACATTTCAAAGGCAGGGCAGGTGTGCAGTATGAATCTTGTGACCTGCTGACATTCAGCTGTGAGCTGCGAGCTCAGGCTGACGCGGAGACAAGGTGGTTTGTCGAAAATGTTGATTCTTGATGGGCCTCCTGAGTGCACATTAGTGTAAGAATATGAGAAATGTTTCATCATGCTGACAAAATGACTGCTGGTACAAAAAATCAAGAGAGGAATGACATTAAGTTAGATTATGCAGTTTATGTTAAACTGTCCTGTGTAGGCAGTGTGGTTAGTTCTGCTGGTTCCTTTCAGCTTTCAGATGCAGGAGATGAGCCAAGTGAGAGAAGTTACTGGATGCCATCATGATCGATTGAAAGGTCGACTCTGAACATTTCTTCTGTCTAAAAACACTGACTAAACTGTCTTTGTAGTGAGCTACGAGTATGGTGGTTGTGTACATGCTGTCTCACCTTATCATGTAGATCCGATATCAATCATGCACATGATTGTTTGACGTTCAGTTTATCCAGATGTTTAGCTAATGATCCAGCCGCTGTCTTGAGTACTCGCTGCAAGTCCAGACAACCCAAGAAACAAATTGGATCTATAATGTGTTCTGCACGGCAACAGCGGCCCCTGCAAGCAGTTTAGTCCATAATTTCCCCCGGGCTAGTCAGGAGGTAAAGTGATGATTTATAAAATTGTTGCAATTCATGTGCTGTCTTTAAAATGATGAATTTAAGCAGCAGTACAAGCAGAAGATTTAAATAAATCCCTCTAACATGAATTTAGCTGCTGCTGTCTGTCTAACTGCACTGTAATAAAAATGAGTGCAGCATGATGAAAAACAGAGAAAAATATTGTAAGATGAAAAAAAGGGGCAAAACAAAGTATATTCAAATAGGAGAGGAGAGGAGAAAGTGATGGAATAGGACTGCTACTGAAGGTAGCAAGTAAGTGCAAAGTGAAAGATGGGCGAGGAGAAATCAAAGGAGGAGATGCAGAAAAGGGGAACTATGAAAAGGGATATAAAAGGAGCAGAGGATTATAAAAGAGCAGGTAGGGGACAGGAGAAGATAAGACAACGAAGATGAGAGTTTAAAGAGGGACAAGAATAATAAAAGGGATAATATGAATAGAAAGAAGTGAAGTAAGAAAAGAAGAGGTTGTGGCTATTAAGTAGAGTGAGCACATCTAGGAAATGCATGAGTGTTAATGTAATTTTCAACAATTGATGTCACATGCAATAAATCACCTTTTTTTTTTTTGGAAACATGTCATCATTTACAAAATGTCTTTGTCTTTTCTATCCAAACTGAACTCGGTCCTCGGTTCAGAAAGTTAGGAGGAAAGAGAGAATATCAGAAAACATATTGGAGAGGAAAAGACTCAAGAGCAACATGAATGCCTTTCTGAGCAGCTTAGTGATGTGCCAGAGGAGAGAGCTCACAGAAAATAATTGGATTTCATTTTGGTCCACGGGAAAAAAAATAGATGCATGCTGTCTCCTCGGAGCTCCTGCTACAGGTATCATAAAGGCCGAGAAACGCCTCACTCCCTCGAAGAATTCATATAGTACACAAAGCCAAGCAAGAGGAATAGAATATTCTTCCTTTTGATAACAGAGGAAATCCCTTACTGACTAAAAATACCCTTTTCCTCTGCACACATAGAAACAATGCTATACACTGTTTTTCGTTTGATACAATAATCATACACACCAAATACTAACGGATTGGATACTGAAGTTATGTTACAGAAAATAGAAAAAATTCCCCAGAGCGAAGATGCAGAAATAGAAACTGGCAGATACACTTGAGTGGACCACCCATATATTTTGCTTTGTGGTCAAATCTACAGGTTCTCTCTCATGGTTACTAATTCATCATAATAAGCTGTCATTAACTCACCAACACCTGTTGTTTACAGTTTAGGAGCAGGCTCTGAGATTATGTAGTGGATTAGTATGCAGATTATATGTAACCATGGTAGGGTTAAGGTTATAGAAAGATTGTGGTTTTGGCAAATTAACTATGGTTAGGGTTATATTCTATATGTCTTGAGTATCATTTATATACATTTTCCCACAATAAAGTAAAACCAAATCTAGAAATGTTGGCATCTCTATTAGAAATCAAAAATTGTTCTGTGCATTTCAAATGATGCTTTGGCCACATTTCATCTGAAATTATCATGCAACCTTTATCCATGTTTCCGATCTAGATGGCATATTAATGTAAAGTCTGATGCACACAGAACATATTGTGATCAAATCTGCACTATTGGGAGGCCCAGCAAGTTGAAAAATAAGATACATCAGGCTTTGGATACAAACACAATACTTGAAAGTATGGTAGGATGAGGTCATTGTTGGTTTGGCTCTGCACATGAGATTTGTTGACAATATTACAAATATAGAAAAATTGGCAGCCTTATCCTTAAAGCAAGGCAGACAAAAGCTTAAAAAAAGAATATAAATATAATGAAAAAAAGAAGAAAACAAAGAGGAATGAACGAGACCTGTCTGCGGCATCTCTTTCATGCTTTACCATGTTTGTTGACAAGTCCACCATCCCCATCTGATCACATTGCAGCAGAATCACAATAACAAAGACGCTTATTAATTCCAGGTGTAAATGTAAAGGCATTGGATGCCATAATCTTGATAGTTTATCAAGATAAAGATCACATCTTGATAAAAGCAGTGAATAAGGCATTTTAGTCAAGTAAGAAATATGTTTTCTTGTTAATTTGCCTTTGCTCCTCTTGGGTAAGTTTAGGTTATTTCTTCCCCTTCTAATCTTCTCTGTCACCTCTAGTTTACCTCGCTGTCAAAGGCCTTCACATTCAAAAAATTCTGACATTATCATAACTGACTAATGATCTTTCATCACCCTCTGAAGTCCTGACCCCTGTCTTACCTCCTATCTTCATGGGCCTGATGAAGATGCTTCACATCAACAGGGACTAATTTTTAAACTCTTTCTCAATAAACATTGTGGTACTCTCCCACTTGATCTTGACTTATTAAGCTATTTTTTCGCTTCAAAGCATTAGTTAGTAATGATTAACCAGCAACAGAATCTACCCACTTTTTTAGCCATACATGAAATATCGCTTGTTACAAGGATGATTAAAATGCACTGATAACCATCTCAGTATTTCCCAAAAGAGATTTCTGTGATAAATTAAAAACTTGTCCTTTGCTTCCCCCTCAGAGTCCCGTAGTCAGGAGTCTGTATTTGAAGCTCTTAATAACATGTCTCTGCTCCAGCTCATCTCAGATCTCCATCTTCAGTCAAGTCCACTCATACTGGAGATAAGACGGGGATTATCATAAATATTAATGTAAATGCCCAATAAACACTAATGGGAGAGTGAATAAACCTCACTTGCTTAAAGAGACTATTTTCCAGAGCACAGCTGAAGAAAAATAGCTTGTTAGAGTTATTGGACATAAAGTGGCCATCTAGGGACACACACATTTTTACAGTCTATTAATCTATGAATAATTAAAGGCTGTCAGTAACCCCAGAGGAGATTACAGCACTTTGTCTTTCAATACAGTGACTTGTTTAGTGGTGTCCGTGTATGGCACACTGCAGTCGCTATCGTCAGGAGGCTCTGGGAACGAAAAAATGAACACCTGCACTACATTTTACAAACGGGAGAACAAAATATGTCAAAAAAAAGGAGGCTGCAGTACTCCTGATGTTGGTATTGTTTAATCAGAGTCGACACAAAAAAACGACTTCCAAATTCTTTTCGGTTGTTATTTTTATTTTGACAAGAGATCACTTTCCCTTTCAGTTCCTTTTTGCTGCAGAAGAGAGACTTTTAGCCAGGAAACCATTTGTCATTATTCTGTCATAATTATAGTGCAGCAGGACCGATGATGAACAGGTTTTTTTCCCCCAGTTTTCTGTGCAGTGAAGGAGATGTCCAAACAGCAGCTATTATTGCTGCTTGCTTTGAGATTTCAAATACTCGCTCGCAGCACTGGTGACAGCTAACAAGTGCTTCTGCGTGCATATGATAAAAACAAATACTTTCCAATCTCATCAAAGGCCAAGTGAACTGCGGTGGATTCGGAGCTAAGCTACTGCCAGCGTCAAGTGTCTTGCAAATAAAAACATTTTGTACTTCTTCCATATTAATGTTTTTTACCTCCTCCACTGACTGCCTGACTCACATTTTCTGCTGGTTCAAATACGGGTTATGGAAACTAACGACAATGCCAGTGACAGTAGTAATGTTTGACAAAATCAGTCATGATAAATAACAAGATAACAAGGCTGAAAAAGAATAACCAATGAAAGTGAAAGTAGAACAGACCTGATAAAAATTAAAGGAGAGTATTTAAATAAAAGACGTGCTGTGGATCATATTCATGTGGCTTGAACATGCAGGGCCTTAATTGTTATCAGCAAACTTTAAAAATCGATTCTGAATCTCAAAGGGAGAGTAAAGGCGAAGCAATGGTGGGTGTGATAAGTATCCTGTCTCCTGTCATTAGATGAAAGCCTAACAGCAGCAGTTTGGTTAAGCTGCAGGCGGCTGACTGACTCTGGCGGTTAAAACCCTCAATAAAGGGAACTATAATGAGATGTATTTTTAAAAATCTTTGTATGTAAAGAAAATACATGAGCGTAAAAGAAGCAAGATACGATGACTTGGGAATCAAACGAAGAGTTGGAGTTAAAGTGTGACACCCAGCTCGTGATCAGTCTGCAGGTTGTGCTTAGTGAATGAAGTTAGAGCTGACAGAGGACGAGAGCCTCAGATTTTGATTTTCTGGGTTGGTTTCCTGGAATGACTTGTTCTGTTTGAATCAGATTAAACATTTTCTCAAACCTGGTTTAGAATAGTCCTGGATTCAATCCTTAATTCAAGCTTAATCCCTTCAATATAAGGTTGTGTGATATTGTTTACTGTGAGATAATAGAATAGAAATCTGTAAACCATTAAATATTCTTATACTGAAATTCATACAGCTGTTTTATGTGTTTATACATAGTCACTGATCCCTTTAATATCCATGGTATTACATAACTGCAGGACGGTTTTACAGTAAATTGGACTGACAGGTTTTTTTTGCATGATTGTAATAAAAAGCTGAGATTTTTTAGGTATTCATTGTTTCATTGTTGGCTGTTTCAAAACTGAATTTCAAGATCCAATTTCATTACATTACCATAAATATCAATGTCACAATAATAAAATTACATCTACTGTGAGACAATTGTATCTACATAAACCACTACTTTTGTAACAAAGTGTTAAGGCCCTTATATATTTAATTATTTATTTTTGGTTTTGGAGGACTGTCTTTGAGTAGACTGATCACTTAAAGCTGTTACCATCTGAGCAAAGTGATTGACTGTCCTGAGGCCTCGGACCCTTTCGCACATATTGTGATGATGCTGACTTGATGCTTATATATAAATTTGAACATAATA
This sequence comes from Scomber scombrus, assembly GCF_963691925.1. Taxonomy (NCBI): domain Eukaryota; kingdom Metazoa; phylum Chordata; class Actinopteri; order Scombriformes; family Scombridae; genus Scomber; species Scomber scombrus. Next base: position 15,255,153 of record NC_084980.1, read on the forward strand.
GAGAGAAACACACATGCTTGTGCAGAGACCTCTTCTAAAACTTTCCTAAACTAGAAGAGTGCAGGTCTCTGCCAGGTGTGTCTGGGGCCATGTGGGTGGAGAACAAGAAGTACAGGGCAGGCTGTGTGTCCAGCGTACATGCATGAGAGCAGTAGAACGAAGGGGACACAATATGCAGGTTACATTATCAAGGTGTAACCAGAGTAGACAGGACAATGTGGAGGCAAACCTAAGACACATTGTCCATGCTGTATAAACTTAATAAGGAAACAATAAAACTTATCAATTTAAACATTGTTTGTAATTAGAACATTTTGTAGTAACACACTACACAAAATGAGACCCCTTCCTCCTTCCTTTTTCTCATCCCATACAAAAAAGAGTTGAATCTCACCTAATTGTCCCTCATGGCTCCATAACAGTCACCATGGCGACAAAGATTACAAAAACAAGGATTTATTCATCTTATATCGTGTCTGACTTAAGTGGATCATAACATATCTGGTACGGTATTAATCTGCAGATGTTTTGTTTCAAGATGAGACCAAACTTTTCTATGGATTTCGGTTTTTGAGCCACAACAACTGTGAATTACTGCAACCATGAGAGGTGCTTGAGTCATAAATGTGCAAAAAAAAAAAAATTAAGCTGATAGGAGCAATAGTAATCCAGATTAGCTGCAGACGGATATACACACAACCAAACACATGATCCCCTCCAGTTAAAAAAACAAACAAATTACATCAGTTATAAATATGAAGAGACAGAGAAGCAGTTAGGGGCTGCAGCAATACATTAGAATGAAAATGTGTATGTCTTTCACAGCTGACATTTGGAATAGATGTAAAACAACAGGTGCAACCAATTACATTAACGATGGCTCCTGTCTATTTAGGAGTGCCAATAGCAGCGAGCCAGCACGGACATTACCAGAGTGGTAGTATTGGCACAGGGACATTATTTAATGTTTGATATGTGATTGAAAAGTCAAGTGAAAGCGGTATGAGGACTTTATTTTTGTTCATCCTATTAAAAATATGATCCACAGAGACTTGAAGAAGATACTTAGACTACCTGGTGCAGCATGAGTAGAAAATGAGTTTGTATACCAAAACAAGTGCAAGTCTGTAGTTAGTATTGGTGAAATTGATTAATTTATTTCTTCTTCTACAGAAACGTTCCTGAAACTACTTATAATTGCAGACACAGATACTACATAAAAGTAATTGAATAAAATGAAATGTTTGGACAACAATGCTGATTAGAATGAGCTTTCACATAGACAGAAATGATGTCTTTTCCTCAAACAGGAAATGCATTTTGAAAGAATAGTAAACAATGATAGCATTAGTTTAATATAGTTAGTCAAACAGAAACAAGAAATACAGAAAAAACTGAACCTATTTAGTATTTCAGCATAGCATCATCATAATATTTAATTTCATTTATAAGATTTTATTGATATCAATGTCATTATAAATTCTGTTTATTGATTCTTTATCAATTCCAATCAATCCTTTGTGTGAATATTTGAAACATAACTGGCAGATAAGTGGATAAATGGTCTGCAGCCAAAAGTTAATTTAATTAATTAATTTGAAAGCATTTTACAGTCTTCTGTCTGTATGAGAATAACAAAATTGGGGGGTGGAGTGCTCTACTGCTATTAACATGAACGTTATCTCTATCCATAGGCGCCGACTTTTGTTTTTGCCCATGGGTGCTCGCGGTTCCCAACTGGGGGTCGCGACCCATAAATTGCATAATAACGTTTCATATAGTCCTATTTATTTTCCCTGTGCATATCGCATCAATATTTTACAATAAAATAACCTATTTAAATTTAAATCGAAAATGGAATTACACGGCAAACGCTTGACGCGACACAACCGATGGCACTTATGACCAAAACTATTTCCCGGGATGAAAACACGGTAAAGCAGTCGAGCTGAGCTTTGTAATATGACAAATCAATCTGTAGCCAGCCTAGTAGATGTGTTGTAGTGTGGTAATATCACTTTGCTAAAAGATCTAGCCTACATTTACATTTTAGCTGCTAACGGATGGGTGCGCGCGCCATCTCCATTGGCACTTTTAATCTGACTCCCCTCCTCCAAATTTTCGACACTCAAAGGTTTCAGACATCATGAAAATATTTCTATTAACTGGTTTAGAGTTAGGCTAAAAATAATGTCCAGGACAATAAAAGAAACGCGTATTTAATGCCTGAGCGAACAGAACGCACAGAGGCAAAACGTTGTTCGCTCTGAATAAAGGAGCGTAAAGTCAAACAAGTGCTTTCCATTTGAAACGTTTATTTACCTCTTATTGCAAGGCGAGTAGCCTAACTTTGGCACTGTCAACGTGAGTCCTAGGCATTGAATTTTTTTTAACTGAGTAGCTTAATTTATTTAGCTGAGTAACTATGAAGTTGTATCAGGAAATTCAACAGGTAAAACAACAGGCTGATACTGAACGCTGGTTGATTGCAATCAAACAAGTTAAACACAATCACATTGCCCAAGATAACTGATTCCATTCATAAACTAGGCTAAATCAGTTGATTTAGACAGGTCTTGCTACTCGTTGTAGCCTATAACAGCGATCCGCACCCTTGGCACAGGTCCAAAACCTGTCTTGGCTTCTTATTCAGTTCTTGATGACAAATGTGTTGCCCCTGGACGCAGTGCGTTTTATGAACTGGTTCGCAATTGTTTCCAGGTCTAGGTTTCTCGACAGCGTCTTGTGACAGTTCAGTAGCGCAACATGGTTCAGCCTTGCTTGACCCATCGTGGAGCGCAGGTAGGTCTTCAAACGCCGCAGGCCAGAAAAATGACCGCTCTGAAGTGCACGATGTTACTGGCACAGTCAGGGCAAGTTTCACAAGTTTTGTGACCTCCGGCAACAGCGCTCGCAAGCTCTCACCAGAGTCCCCTTTGAGAAAGTCCACAACATCCTGAAACGTTGCCAAGCATACTCCTCTCTGCTTCGCAATGTCCACGCACATGTCACGGTGCAGGGTGAGTCGGCTTGCATCCAAGTCATCCTGGTAAAACTGCATGATGGCGTTGCAGTCGCTTTTACCCGTGACAAATTCTTCAACGTCTTGCATGTGTTTGAATGCTGCTGGACTAAATCTGCAATCTAGGGCTGCTGATGCTGTGTCGATAACCTGGACATACTGGTGTCGGTATAGCTCGTCAGGTGTCTGGAAGTTGCGCGCCGGCCCAACTGCGTTTTCCAACCGGCGGGGAATTTTTCTTGGTCGGGGCAAAACTGGGCTTTCCAAACCCATGTCATCTGCTGCTGCAGTGGTGTTTTCCCAAAATTCACCAAATGCTTCCCGAATGGCCTTTAGGTCGCCTCTCAGTGTGTCGATCATTTCTCGTGCGCTCTGTGTGTGTAGCTGGCGCTTTTGGAGAGCGACGTTGACCGCCTCCACGCGAGAGAAGAAAGTGAGCATGGACCTCAAAGAAAAGAAAGTGCCAAACTTCTGTAAATTCACGAACAGGCCACTAGCTTTACCCCCTGCGTCACCTTTTTCATTTGCGCTCATATCCTCCAGAAAAGTCCATTAGAGCACTGTAGTTTGTGGCAATGGATTGTAATGAGGCCGCCCTCACAGTCCAGCGAGTGGGACAGAGGGGTCTCAACTGTGGTGCCTCTGTTCCTTGAAACTCCTTGAACCACGCAAGTCGCTTGGGGGAATTTCTGATGAATGTGATCAATTCGCGGATGAGGGACATGAAGTTTCGACATGCTGGGATACTTTGGGCGACGTCATGTACAATTAAATTCATCAAATGTGCGGTGCAATGCACATACTGCGCCCGGGGCTCCTGCTCCAACACGCACGCTTGCAACCCAGATTTCACTCCAGCCATATTCGACGCACCGTCATAGCATTGCCCTCTGCATTTGTTAAGAGGCAATGCGAATCTCGCTAATGCATCTTTAAGCAGCTGAAATAGCGCGTCTGCTGTTGTAGATGAAGTTGCATAAAATCCGACAAAGTATTCCTCTGGCTCCAGGTCATCGGAAACAATGCGAAAGCAGATAGACACTGCTCTCTCACGGAAATGTCAGCTGTTTCATCCATAATTACGGAATAAAAATTGGACTTGATTTCCCCCAGCAGGGTTCTCAGCACATCGTGTGCCATGATCTCGGTCATTTCATTTAAAATGTCGTGCGAGAGCCACTTGTGCTCTGTGCGCCCTAGCCATGACCTTAACTCAGGGATGTCTCTGGCACGTAATTTCAGCAGCTGGAAGGGGTTAGAGTCTTCATCAGTCTTGCCTCGGATGGCCAAACCTTGGCATGAGAGATATTGGATGGAGGATAGAATGGCCAATAATGCGGTTCTTGCTTCTGACATTTGTTTTATTTTGCCTTGGGACATTGATGCAGCCACATTCACACCTTTGTCCCTGGCAGCAGTAGCATTAACTGCAGCCCTGTGTATAGGTGATCGTGGGTACCAAATCTCTCCAGTGCTTTAGCCCATCCGGAAAACCCATCCCTCACAAAAGCTCTGAACGACTCTTGGTCATGTGCTGAGGATGGGAGAGGAGCACCCATGGTTTTTGCCTCTGTGCAAACTTTACAAAAGGCCTTCTGTTTTGCTGCATCGTACAGTAGCCACGGAAATTTGCTTTTCCAACTAGCTTGAAAACTCCGACCTTTTGCTGATGTTTTAGTGCTGACTGTGGGCGCACTGCTGTCGTTCTCCTCTAATCTGGACGAAGATGGACTTGAAGAAGTAGATGGTTGATCGGCAGGTGGTTTTATTATTCTAAGAAATCTTTCCATTTCGCAGGCTAAATTGCTGAAGAGTAGGCTACTGCTAAGTTCAGTCAAAAAATTCAAATTCTTTAACTGACAGAATAATAACCAATCAGTGTCTGGCCTCTCTCGCTTCAGCATCATCGTCCAATCACGGCCCACTGCTTGGGAGCCCCATGTCACTCAAGCATAATTTCTCTCCCTGCCGATCGTTGATCGTTGCAAACTATGTTCTTCGTCTTTGATGCTGCTTCACCATTCCTTCTATCGGGTTCTTGTCTGTTCATATGCAATGCTGCCAAACCTCATGCACAAAACAATTTTAATAAAAAGTCAATAGAAAACATGTGTATTGGCAATTTGGCATCTAGATTTTGTTGTCCAGAACAGTTGTAAGCGCTTGTTGTCATAGAAACGAAGGCAGCAGGAAGAAGTCTCACATTTTCTTGGCTGTCTCATCCCATCATGCACTACAGCTTAGCATTATTACTAATATTATAAATATTTAAACATTTCTTTGATGGACATAAATTAAATATGCCTAAAATGAACCTCAGAATTCATCTCAAAACACAACATTACAAATATAATGCTTGTTTGTATGGATTGTGCTCCTTTATTAAGTAAATGACTACACTTCTCTGCGCACCGTTATGCAAACATATTTTAAATAGAGCGCTATATATCCTAATCGGACGTCTATAGTAAGTGTGAGTAGGAACAACGGTAGGAGATAGTGTTTTAACAGAGAAACCGCTAGTCTCGTCCGAAGTACGTGTTTGATTAAAAAAAATGTCAGCTGGATCCCGTGGGTGCTCACGAATTCCCGTGGGTGCCCGGGCCCCGGAGCCCCCCACGGTTTCGGCGCCTATGTCTCTATCTATATGTATTGTTCGCTTCGGGGGGGAAATCATCAATGTCCGACACGCTGATTGGGCGCAGGGTTGCTGAGATGAGACACACTGAGAGCACAGAGTGTTTTTCTTCATCTCAGAGTTGAAGTTGTTTAATGCTGCAGTGTGTGTGGTCAGCCAGTGTCGTTTGTTACTGCTGGAGTTAGCTATGCCACCATGCTAATGTTAGCGTTAGTTGAGTGATGGCGTAGAAGGTCACGGTAAACTTCACGTTCGTCTAACAAAGGTAAGTATTTAGTCATTAAATCAAAACATGCTTGTAACCACTGCCGTTTTTTAAGTTGAACTACAAGAGAGCTAGACTTTAGCGTGTGCGTGCTGTAGAAAGTCAGGAGGCTGCACTGCTCTCACAAATGAGTTCTGCCTTTTCCCTAGGTCCCTAAACTTTTAAACATTTTAACACAAAAGCATCCACTTTTTCTTTTTCTAATAAGTGGAACCATCCAATGAAATGTATTCATGAGAAATGTTAAGGGAAAGTTACTGCAGTGAGTGTTTAATTTTTCCTCAGCATTATCAGCCAATTAGTTCATTGCATTTATCACATACTGCGTACAGCACACAATCTCGCCTATAAACTAACTTGGACACACATGTATTCTCTCTCGCTCTTTCACTCTCACACAGACACACACACACACATACACACACACACAAATTCACCAACTTTCTCTAATTACAAGCATGCATGTAGCAGTGTCAGCATGGATGCACACACACAAACACACCCCCTGCCTCCAATAGGATTAGCATATCATTTCACAGAGTAAAGTGGAGCTTCTGTACAGGAACAGACACAGAAGAAGAAGCAGCAGGTTTCTGGGGATTAGACGCATATTCATGAGTGCTTGAGGACTGTCATCTCCTGATAGAGCAGATAATTTGGATGTAATTAGATCAGATGTTAAAGTCTGTCAAGAGGTATCTTTGTAAACACCATGTTTACCGGAATTAAGAAAGTACAAACTCTGAAGTGAATGTACGCATTTTTAGAGGTGAAGTTTGATGATTAGGGTTACACCAAATGTTGTATGTGGGCTGAAAGAGGCTTACATATGTGGTTTACACAGAGAGAAGGCTGTTTTTATGTTAACTGTAGCTCACAAAGACTCACAGGGGAGCCAGTGTGCCCATCTTCAAAATTCCAGCTACCTATTATGTGTATCTGCGATGATGGTTGGTTGGGCAAAGAAGGATATCCAGGAGCACAGAGGTTGGGCCAGCACCCAACTATGAATTAATAAGAGCACCAACAGCAAAAGCACACAAACAGACTATTTTATTTATTTTTCAGACAGAATTCAGCAAGGGTTTTTCTTTTTTTCTGGTTCCTTATTTCATTTTATTTCATTTCCTTCACAGTCTGGTTTGGTAAACACTGCCCCCTGGTGTTCATGTCATATGCAGTATGCTGGCAAGTTTGCAAATGTTTGCGCATGATGCTCAGAAATGTCTGAGCAGTGCAGAAGCAGAGAATGCTATACAATTGTCAAATAACCATAAGGGTTTATTCTTTTTATCTGTGACTAAAATTACAAATTACAAACTATTTTTGAATTGAGAGTTTTTTTAATACACATTGACGCTTCATCTAGGGTATCTACAGTGGTTTGATCTTCTGGGAAATACGCTACTTTGTTTTATTTTGCAAGAGTAAGCTGGTACCACTCTAATGTCTGCACAATAAGTATAGAGTTGGAGCCAGGAGATATTTAGTTTAGTTTGCTTAGCATAAAGACTGGAAATAGAGGGTAACAGCTAGCATGGCCATCAGTTAAAAAATATTCCTAGTTGCACTCCTAAAGCTCACTATAATTAAAATTATGTATCTCATTTGTTTGACCTGTGCAAAACAGCCTAAAGCACAGGGAGTTATGTGCTTTAACAAGTTCTACATGATTAGCAGGTGGTCACATTGGCTCTCTGCACGCTGAAAAATACTTAAACCTGCACTGAGTTTTTGTCCACTTGGGGTTAGTGTGAACAAGCTGTGAACACAACACTTACATATCACCTTTTAAATTGATATAACCTCTTAGCAAACAGTTGCTGATTTACACATCCAGCAGTTACAGATTACATTACATTACATAATCATTCATTTGGAGTCGTGTTTCTGTCCACCTGGTGAATATAAATCCAATATTCACTCTCTTTTTGCTCCTTATTTTTTAAATGTTCTACTGTGTTCACAATGTTTCAATTTCATCAAACCAAAACAGTAAAATTGCAGCAGGACATCTAAAAATATAACCCAAACCTCACACTACTACGCTGCAGATTATTCTCTGTAGGTTCATCACTACGAGCGACGCCTCTTACACCATGTCATTTGTTATTATCAAAATTTCTGATTGTATTGACGCTCCAAAAACATAACTTGTTGATTTTGTTTGTTGTGCCTGTTGTGTAGCTGCTTCCACTGTTATGTCTTGGTGCACAGACATAACAATGGTATCGATCTTAAAATATAACTCTCAGCAAGAAAGCAAGCAATATGTACTTCTTAAAATGTTGAACTATTCTTCTGAGACACAGAAGAAAATGAGAAATCAGAAGCAGCAGCTGTCTTAAATCACCATTTCTGACAATCAGAGTTGAACTTTTTGAGGAGGCAAACATATTTTAGTTGAGGGAGCTGTATATAGCTTGAAATTAAATATATCATTTACTAAGCATACTGTTACAGTTTGAACTTTAACATTATCCTATCATGTTCAAATCAATCAAACATCATACACACTTGCTCACAAAAAAATGGCAACACTGTTCAGTGTGCAAATAACGGAGAAATCAGCATACACTTCATCTCAGAGTTGAGCCAACTTGATCATGATTTGCATCTGTGCTGAAGTGCAGACTGAAGCTTCATCTCCTGAGAATGCAGTAATTTGTCTGCATCTATAATTAGTGGAGATATTCACAAGCATGTGCGAACATGATAGTAAATCTGCTTTTATTGCTTGTAACAAAAATCAGATAAGTAAGCAAGGAGTCAAAGCGAAGGAGGTTGAATTTTAATGTAACAGATGGTGAGACATAATATAAAACTTAGCCCATGCAAATGAGCATCTAACCTGTCTACAGTACACTATATTTTGTCCATAATACTGCATATCATGAACAAAATAACTGTATAAAATATGCTAAATTAAATGTGAAGTGTTTCAATTTTCTTTTGCTGATATATAATCATCACAATAATTAGAACAAAAATAGAAAGGTAATTAATTCCATATTTGCAATCAAATTACCCAGAAAAGACACTATAAAATGAGCATAGGTTTACTTTTTCTTTTATAGTTATTATAGGACTTTCATTATTCTCAGAGAGCCCTGAACTGAAACTGAGATCTAACAGCTGCTCTGATTCCAGCGGTGTTGTGTTGCCTCTTAGTGAACAGCAGGGATTTCAGCCACCACCGCGTTACGCCGGAAGGCTTTTTCCACTCAGCAGCGGCTGACTGTGTAGATATGTGAGTCCTGTTTGGCCTCGTGTAACCTTCTCAAAGCAACAAAATGTGCAGGACAAACACTCTCGACTGGACAAGCTCAACTGGATTATCTTTCATGTAACTGAAATCCTGATAAGAACTGAATGTGAAACAGGATCTCAAGACAGAAAAGCTTTGTTTTTCTGCTCATAAGAGTTAAATCTAGTTTGTAATGATCTATTTAACAAGATGGCAAACATACTTATGCAAGTCAAACTTAACTAATGTAAGATATCCAGGGATGTAAAAGAATCACGACTAGATTTCATTTTCAAGATGTTAAAAATATAACAAGAGTGCTTCACAATCTTTAATCTTTAGAATTTTCAGTAATTTGTGGCGCAGTGTGGTGTGTTTACTTCTCATTTTGTTTTTTGGGATAAAAAAATGTTTATTCATGACATGCTAAAACGTTGTGTAGCAGTAGCACAGGTATAAACGAATCATAACATCAGAGAACTGAGGATTTCACAGCAGTATCATCTTAAGTTAGCTAACATTATCCATTATTATAGGCTACTAGTCATACACATGCTGGCTGCAGCTCGACCACCTATGAATCACTTTAATATTTCTTGTGCTTGAAAATTACAGTTTCCTGTAACACCGTAGTCATTTTGCTCACAAATCTGCTTCAAGCTCAAAACCCACAGCTGATTAACAGGAAGACAAAAGCTCATAATTAAATGAGTCTCTTTATACCTTCTGCCTACAGTATGTGTCACAGTGAGGAGAGAGGAGAGGAAAGGAGAGGAGAAATCTTTACTTCACTTCCATGATTACCCATACTGCAAGAGTGCATTCTTGGCAACATGCTAAAATCAAACAAGCAGCTTTAAAAGGGCTCAAAAGTATATTAAGGTTAATCTTAAAAACACCATTACTGCCTTTCTGCACCTGGTGTTATTACATGTGTTACGGAGTTGGGACAAAATTGAGATACAGACACAGAAATATTTCAATAGATTTCTCAAAATCAAAACATCAATATTATGCACAGTGAAAGCTGCAAGTCTGCACTCTTTATGGAGGGTCACAGGCTAATAAGGTGGGAGATTCGAACTCCTCAGAACTGCCATTTTTCAGAAGAGCAGAGGAGAAGCTGCGATTATAAATGTGCTCAACACTGTGTCTGGAAGTGAAGTGTTAGCCAGGAAGAGTTGAGTGGAGGGGAGGAGCAGCAGTCAAGGCCTGTGCCAGCCGCTCTGTTCTCACGTGGGATGGCTGTAATTAATTTGGACAATCGGCTGATGGGTGGCATCAGCAATAATGTGTGTGTGTATGTGTGAGTGTGTGAGTGTGCGTTCGTGCACAGGCCTTTTATCAGCGATGACATATCCCCGCCCTCCTACTGTATGTTGCCCTTGAGGTGGCTATTTGCATTAGTGTCAGAGCGGGCCACATAAGCTATCTGACACACACACACACACACACACACACACACACACACACACACACACACACACACACACACACACACACACACACACACACACACACACACACACACACACACACACACACACACACACACACACACACACACAAAACAGCAAGAATATAAAGTAGCTGAGATACAGTATGAAAGTTTTACTCATGTAAGATATTTATACATAATTTTTGCTATATGAATTTTAACTGAATAAGGATATCTTAAAGTTTAAAAAGTCTGTGTGGAAAATGTCATTGATCCTCTACCTCTGCAGTCCTGCCGTTTGAATTTAAAACATGGTTATTAAATATACATCCATACCTTTTCAGGGCCGTAGGGTGCTGCAGCCTATGCCAGGATACAGTGGGTGGAAAATAAAAATCTTGCATAGGTCACCAGTCCATCACAGGGCTATCATAAATACGCAATCATTCAAACTCATAACTATGAATGAACAGGGCATGAGGTTTACCTATCCTGCATGTTTTCATCTCCATATCTGTGGAAACAGAGCACACAGAGGGGAAACCAGAGAATATTTCAGTGCAGAGAGTCAGTTTTTTGTTGTGAAGTTGTGGACCTAATAAAGTAGCAGTCGTGATAGTATTTCGACCTTAGGTTGTAGTTGTATCAACTATGAGGCCATTGACCAACCACACACCTCAGACCGTGAAGGTAAAATCCTGTCTAATGAGAGTTTGTTTTCCATATGTAGAGTCAGGCACCAGCCAACCCTGTCTACTAGAAACTGTTTCTGTATACCATTAATTTGCAACAGAAAATAATTTGATTGAAACATAATGATGTCCAGATGACATTTTAAATAAACTAATGAGTAAATGTTGTTAATGAACGTACTTATGTAAAATGTTCATACTGAACATCTGTGTCTACTAATGTTTATTTTCCCAAACTAGATCTGCTTGTAGCAAATTAAGCACAATTCAGTTTTTTGCTCATATTTAGGAACTATTACTTGGCTAAGGTTAAGGAAAGGATTTGGTTTTGTTTAAACGTTGAAAGTCAACCGTGACCTGAAGTAAAACATGTTTATTGTGTACTCTAACCTAAACCAAAGTGCTTTTGTCACCTAAACCTAAGCCAGTGCCGGACTCATGATGGGACCCCTTTCTCTTGAACTTTGTACACTATGATTCACTTCTCTACAACTTCTGCGCAGTACAAGAACGTAGCACTTCCTTTACTCCAAAAAATGTTGCCAGTGAATATAATCCAGGTAGCAATTAAGTTTGCAATCAATATTCAACTGGCAAACAAATTAGTAGTATATAAATGTAATTTCAAAAAGACAGTATTGCCCCAGTGGACCATCTCTAAACATTAATTTAGTATATTAACTAGTTAATTGATGAGATAAATCAAATCCAAAGATCCACAATATGCAATATGCTGTTCAGCTGATAACTATCAAAGCTTTATTAAATTGTTATTAAAACTCTGTATTTCATTTGATTCACTGTTTATCTAAAAATATTCTTGTGAATATTAAAATCACAAGAGGTCAGGGCTAGGACAATCAATCTTTTATACAGGACAATTAAACTCTCATAAATGTGTTACATGTAGTGCTGTTGAACACGATAACAAAAATATGCCAATGAATGCAGCCAAATATAGCAGCAGCATTAATCAAAAGGAGCTCAATACTTTTAATATGTCCATATAGCCGCAAGCAGTAGTTGGCAAGTTCCAACTTGTTTGTGGAGCACACTGAGCTGGACCTGTGTGTCAAAGTTCTAGTCAATCAGACTTATGGTGTGAGGGGCGTGGCCTTTTGAAAATTAAATTTCATGAACTTAATTACAGCGTCCCCATATGGCCGACTGGGCTCATGTTACTTCAGAAGCACATGCACATCCTTTCCAATTACTGCAAAGTTTCATGGACCCTAACAAGAACAATATTAATAATAATAATAATTATTGTTATTATTATTATTATTATTATTATTATTATTATAACAATTATTATTATTATTATTACATTATAAAAATAATAATGGTAAACTGACAAAAACTTAAAAGGGGTCTAACTCCTTCACAATAAAGGAAGGTGTTGTGTAAGTTAAAATGTTTGTTTATGCAATTTATTGCTGCAGGGAAGTATAACTTGGATGATCGACATAATTTGACAGTTGTGTTCCAGTGTTATCCAGGGAACTCTACCAAGCAGACTTGCTTTCCCAGTTTTTCACCTCTAGCCTCGGGGGAGGAGGTTTCAGCAGCTGGGATACTCTCACCAACTACTCTGCAACTTGAACTGAATTTCACACACATTTGGAGTCCGAAGTTACTTTCAAGCAAGCCATCAAAGGAGAGAGGGAAAGTCATGCAGAACGACTCACCTCGGCTCCCCTGGGGAATACTGTCACCAAAGCCTCCATTGATGATTTCCACACAGTGGTCTGCCACAGACGCGTCCACATGCCTCCACCAAGGCAATCTGGGAATTGATTTTGTTGATTTTCGAAGCTGTATCACTTGAACCACAGAGAAGTCCATGAGCGGGTTCAAAACATTGTGTTTACAGTCACTGTATCTAGAATTTCTATGTACAATCAAGAGATATTACTCTCAAATCCGATTGCTGTAAGTGTAACCACACTGCATGTGTTACAACAAGCTGTTTATGTGAATGTGAGTGAGTTTACACTGGAGGAAATGTCCCTGTCTGTGTGTGGATTATACAGAATTAGTTTTTTATACAGCTGTGTTTGCTCATCTGGTGTAGTTCAGAGAATCTTTTCAACCAAAAAATGGTCCTGTTTCATTCAAGAGGTCATGAGTGGAGGTTTCTCTGGGATTTATTCATGGGTTGTGGTAAAAAGGATTATGAGATTGACCACCAAGTGGGTAAAGCCACCACATTCATACACTACATTTTATTGTCGATTGGGAGCAAAGTTTCAATTTCGTGGTCAGTTTTTCATCTATGTTCACATATTTTGGGTGCACGCGTCCCCTTTCTGCTCAAATGCATATAAAATTAAGCAAAATGAGGCTTTTCCTCAAAGTGACTTGGCTCATATTTGACAGTGAAAGAGGCTTTGTGATCTGTGAGAGCCTGAGAGTCAAGCCACTTATCCTTCACGGATAGAGGAGCTGAGGCAGTCCATGCTCCTGGAGAGGCTGCAGCCAGGGTGTTTTTCACTGGAAGCACACCAAGTATGGCCGCCTGGAATGTGCAGACCCTCAGTACACTGGCTATTTCTCCATTGGCCTGCAATAATCTGAGAAACCCAGTTTCCCTTGGAATTTTATCCATATTACACACGTCTACACCTCAAGATTTACATCCAGTGCCAACATTCAGCGCCAATGCTGGATGTAGTGTGACCTCAAGGTGGTCATGGGATGTGTAGTACATATTTTCATGCAATAAACTGTAGTTTTTCTCCTGTCATTGATTTGCAATCAACATTTTTTGTTTTCATTAACCATGACCTTTCCTTAACCTTAACTAAATGTTTCAGTCGCCTAACCCTAACCATTAGCAATATTTATTTTCCATTATTACAATCTTTTACCAAACTGTAGTTGTAGTTCAAATATTGTAAAAAGCATAGTGATGGTACAAATATCATTTAAGGTTCTCCAAAATCTATCAAAAATCGATGTTCCTGCCTGGCGATAAGATTAGTCTGATAGCATCTAACCACCGTTACCAAGGAGACCGTGACCCAGAGGGCTAAACAGATAAAATATTTTCCTGTTTGAAAGATGACTGAAGGACAACTCACCAGGAAAGAAAGCTCTAAATGCATGTTCACATGTCCCATGATTACTGTAAAAAAGACTGCTGAAGGCTACCCAAACCATTAGCCATAATGGGGCCTTTTTTACAGTCACTTTAAAATACCCCGAAAATGTGTGTAATATGAAGAAATTTCAAGTGCATGTCCACTCTATCAGACTTGTCCACTTACCTCAGCAGGACTTCAGCATGACTCACACTGACATAAAATAATGTTCTGTCTATGCTAAGTGCAAAGTGGACAAATGACTGCTGTGGGCACCATTCGAACTCAAAATCAACCCCGAGAGCACAGAAATCAAGATACTGCACGCCTCCACTATGGTCAGCAGGCTTTATTGTAGATATTCAGAGTGCCCTCTAATGGTCCACTCATTATACAGTATATCATGAAAAAAATGTATATCCACTGCAAATGTAGAAAGAAAGAAAAAAGAGGGCGAGAGAGGCTGCGATAAAGTGAGAGATTAAAAATGAAAATGAGAATCTTTGAAGTAGAGAAGAAGAGAGAGAAAGAAGAAAATGTGCATATGCCACAGTCCTAATTAGTCAACCTTGGGCTTCCTGATGAAGGACAAAGCATCGACTGAGGCTGCACTGTGCCTGCAGGCAGGCAGAGAGGGGAACACACAGTGACAAACAACCTCCCCCCCCCTCCCTCCCCCCCAAAACCACACACACACACACACACACTGCTTTAATTAAATTTACAGATGTCAAAGCTCTGATCACGAAAGCAAACTCCCCTCCTCCCTCGTGTCACTCACGCGTCCCTCTTGCCCACCCATTTCATGCCACGAGGACAGCTCTGAGTGGTGTGACGGTTAATGCCATGTCGTTCAAACTGAAACACATACCCTCTCTTTCTGTCTCTCCAACACACACACACACACACACACACACACACACAGTCATGCACACATGCTCAGACAGAGAGAGAAAAAGTGATTCCAGACAGCTATTGATCTGTTATGTAGCTGATAGGACAGTAATGAACTTCCTGTAGAACAAACGGCGGCCTGTAGAAAGCGAAATCTGCTCCAAATGTCGCCAGCACATTTTCCAGCCAGAGTTTTCTGATTGATGTTTTTGTAGTCGGCACTGACTTCTCAATTTTTGAGAGCTTGTTTTTTGTTTTGTTTTGTTTTTTGCAGCACATAGTACTGTCAAACTATTTTGTGTTACAACACTTGAAGTGACATTTTAGTGATGAGTGTCCTTACCGAAGACACAACAAATGGATATAATATTTGAAATGTGTGACCAATTCCTCTGATTCTTACTCTCCCCTAAATAAGGGTCATATATGTCTGTGGCAAAGCTGTAAGAGATCATGATTAGCTTTATTATGCTCTGTATCAGTGATGCCAAACCAGGAGTACGAAAAAAACGAAAGAAAAAAAAAACATTAGAAACATCCACATATTTGTGTATGGGAGGAAAACACAGTATTTGGACAGGAGGATGAAACTGAGGGTGATCTTCCTCCCATCTAACTGAGAGGAGCGAAAAAAACTCATTAGTAGAGTAGCAAGTAGAGACATCAAAAGCTCAAACAGATAAATGGTTCAAATTAAAAGTTCATTCCAAGCGATGGTAGGTTGAATTATTTTTTGGAGGGTCATTTTTGCAGAAATCTGTATTTTTAATTATTGGCCAGTTTATTTTTAAATATGAAAAAAGCTGTAAGCGCATACAGTTTCGCAAAAAATAATTACTACAATGATGAAAATACATTTCTACATGTTTTATAATAACATACATTCTAAGTGATTTAAGTATTTTATGTTTAAATTCTATTTTCAAATTGAAAAACTAAGATTGCACAGTGCAATCATTTCTGCCAACATAACTGTAGCAGGATAATTATAACAGCAAGTGTTTCTTAAAAGGGAAGAGATAACAGTTTGATCAGACATCAGAATTTTTTAGTATACTAAAACTACTATTCTTTAGTCTTTTGAAACTGTCCGATGAGAACCATTTATCTCCTAATTCAGATAAATAATCTAATAAATTCAAGTCTGTCTTAAAACAAGTCAGATGCACAAATCAACATTGACATGTTTTTCTGGGTGTAACCCTTCCTCCTGTTCATACTGACCATTAGAAGATCATTTTTAAATGTGCTTACAATAAGAAGATCTTTAATCTAATATATTTAATGATCTAAAAAAGACTAACTGTGTAAAAATATCAAATTAATATGACTAATTCACTTGGCTGAAGCTTCATATTATCTTTATATAATATATATATATATATATATATATACAGGTTGTAAGAGTTGTGAACAGTCACAAGCAGGACAAGCAGCTGAGAGGAAATTCATTTCAGCTAAACTCTTTTGAGTACAATGACACTTCACTGTTGAAATCTATAGGCTACAGCAGACTCACTAACCCTGACTGTGTGAGGATGAAGTCCCCTTTGAGTGTCAAGCTTCTTCCATATACACCATGTCAGCCACTTACATGGATGACCTGAAGTGCTGATAGGCTCCATTACACACTATAAAGGAGACCAAATGATCATGAAAAAACATGATAAGGACTGACCTTGTTTCCCATCTCTTAACTGTGCAAAGAACTACTTCCCTTTGTCTCTCTATTCTCTCTCCTCAGAGCTGTGTCACCATTAAGGTAATGGAGCTGCTAGAGAAAAGTCTGTGTGTGCCTGTGACAGAGAGAAAGAGAGAGTATGCCCTAAACGCCCCTGGCACCTCGCCTGAATTTAGAAAGGACCCCATTTGTTAAAGCTGCACTTGAATGGAACTTCATCCCAGGAACTATAAGAGAGCTTGACACATGCAGTTTATTTAAAGCTCATTTGAAGAAATAGTTAATTAGTTTTCAGCTCTGTCAGCCCTAAAACTTAATTGTACCTTACTGTCCTCAGTCTGTTTGTGCTGAACTTCCTGTGCTGTCTATCATCTGTCATTATCTTGCTAACGCCAGTCAGCCCTCAAGTACCTGCATGCATGTCTTATTGTTGTTTTGCCTTTATTGACTAATTTATGCTTTTTATATCTGTGCGTCTGCTTTTAAAGCTTCTGTTAGTGTCTAACAATGCAGTATAATGTGTTCTTATTTATTTAGTTAATAGTTCTATCACCATTAATATCCCTCATTTCGTTGTTTTGCATGTATTGTATTATGAGCCTGTGTGTTGCGTGTTTTAGATGATAACTGACAATGCAGCATAATGGTGTCCTCAATGATGTTTTTATTAACATAAATATTCTCTTGTCTTTTCATTATTGTTCTGCATGCTTATAAATGATCTAAGTAACTTTCAATCTTATATTCTGTTTTCAGGGTGACTCTGTAACATCTGTCCAGGGACTGCAGATGAAAAATAGCCTCTTGGCTAACTTTGGCACATTTACATCAATGTTTATTAATGTGCACTGACCCTGTTAAATAAATATTTAAAAAAAATGAATAATTAAATAAATTAATAAATCCTTGTGTCCAACTACCCATCCAGAAGCACTGACACTACAGTGCAGTATCTGTATTTGTATGTGAGTGTGTGTGAGTGAGTGTCCTGAGGGGGCTTTCTGCTAAAAGAAAGATAATGGGATGTAATGGAGATGAGGCTTATGTACTATTTTTCTCTCTTTCTCCGTTTCTCTCTCTATGCCTCCTTCCTCTCTCTCCCCACAGAACATTTAACTGTCTGACTGACAGACAACATGCTACACAGTCAATGCTTCACCCTGGGCAGCAACTGAGTGTAAATCTTAAAATATATTCCTGTAGGACGGTTTAAAAGTGAGCGAGCGGGATACACTTTTATCCCCTCCAATAATTTCCCGAGCTGACTTCATGGGGGAAACTGAATTCAAGCAGAATTTTTAAATGTATAAATTTTGCCCGTCTGCTCTATCCTCCTTCACGATAACAAGCTCTTAATCCACTTATCTTTTTTTTTTTTGTCAGTTAAAAACCCCACCGGTAATTTCAAATTGTCGGGGATCATTCACTCCGCCTCCTCAACATGTATAATCTCAAATTTAAAAAAAAAAACAACACAAACCTCTTATCAAAAATGCCTCCCCTGAAGAAAATAAACTATGAAAACAAGCTCAGGTATTATCAACAGATAGAAATACCATAAACATGCAAATGCACATATATACACACACACAACCAGCCCTATTAGCATGACTGACAAATACACACACACACACACACACACACACACACACACACAGGTATGGGTTTCATGTAGAGCTTCAGAGGCTTGTTTAATAAACAGGGATTTATCTTTAGGATTTTATCATAAGAGCCCTATAATAAGAGAAACACACAGAGTACCTGATAGTCAACTGAGCAGCTCTGAGTTCCAGGCGAGAAGCAGCGACGTGTGGGGAAAACTAAATTATAATTTCAAACAATGCTTCCATTTCTTCCCTCCACCTCCACTCTCACCTCTTCAGTCTGAACTTCTGTGTCAGAGTGTTGCGAGGAGGAGATCTGAGGCTATAGAAATTGATGCTACAGTTTTCTGCCAAATGGGACGGCTCAATTGAGCATCGTTTTGACGCTGTGTCTTATTATTGCTTATGACAGGACTGTAACTGTGCATGTAACAGCTCGTTTTGCTTAAACATTGAGATGTATTATACTGACGCGGTGCCTTTTTTGCAGTTAAAACTTCAGTGCTAGACATCCAGAGTCTGTTAAATCCACACAAGCAAAACGCTCTTCATGTGAGTGATTGAATGTGTAATTGTGTTTCAAAGACTCAGAGCATTGCAATGTGTTACATCACTCATCAATCTATGCTAGGCATTCATTCATTAATGTTTCAAAGAGGCATGTTGTTCAATTAAAATTCAAGTGCATTAAAAATTGATTCCAGTTAGTAATGTGTTAGATATTTAAATGTTTGTGTGTTCATGTACGGGGGGTGTGGAGGAACTGCGACAGTGAGTGCCACTCCATTTTAAAAGATCCAACAGTGTGCTTACATATAATACATAATGATAGCTGCTGCATTTCTCAAGGGGTTTTCAAGGAATATCATTTCAACAACATACAAGACAGCAGTACAGAAACTGACAGTGATCCAAGTATTTATAATGATTTAAAACACACAAAAAAGCATTGAACCTTGTGAAAAATCTTAAATCTAAGTCAATTTACAAGCCTTCAGCTGCATATAACATTCTTAAAAGTGAATAAGTGGGGTTTCAGTTAAGATTGTTTTGTCACAGAAGCTCTACTGACTGTATTTTGACTTTTAGCAAGTTTTTTTTTACAGGTGAACAGATATGGGTTTTAAGTTTGAACTTTGTGAAAGCAACCACAACAGAGTCCTTGCAATATATAATCCAGATAATTCATACAGTATGTGCATAAGATCTATTTACATTATAACCTCTGAACTTGTTCTCACGGGGCATCAGTGCATCATACATTTTAAGTTTATTCTGGCTTTTTTAAACCAAACTGCAGCTCTATATTGCAAGTTTATCTGAGTTTATTGGAACCCTGTGTTACACCATCAAGGTCACGTCGGGCCAATGATAATCATTTTAGAGTGCTTATCAAACACCATTACACACACCATATATCCTTTTATATGATATGTGAATGGACTTCACTGAGGAGGATGTCCACTTTGTCCTTGGTTTAATGGCACTATAAGTTGATAGAGTCGCAGCCACAAACGCCATAATGTGCCTGATGTATCATATTGCTCTCTCTCTTTCTCTACGCTGTACACGTGCTGTTAGGTCATCACTGTGACTTCACTGCAGGTTCACTGAGAGGAAACGACCCATGGACCTTGAAGAGGTGTCATTTGAGAGTAAATAATATTCAAGCTCTTCATATCACTCACAACTTCTGCAAACCTTCAGACCATGATGCAAACATTATTATGAGGCAATGTAAGTGGGAAACTTTTTTGCATTACCCATAATGTTATTTACAGTGATATTGTCTGGGAGTTCCTGCAGTCTTCAATTGGGAAAATGTCTGAGCATTGGTTTGAAGCTGTCACATCCCCTCACAACCAGCTGCTGTTGACCTCTATTATGAGAATCAGAACATAGTCAGTAATACCAGCAGCAGTAGAATTTCTATTATGTATTTGGACGTTAGCATGCACAGCGTGCGTTTGAGCGACTGAAATGAGATGGAAAGATAACCCCGCCACTTTCTTCACTGTTATCTGTACTCAGCGGTGGTATTTAGCCTGACATCCATTTCTTTGAAAGTGAACGATATTTTATTCATATTCATGATCCCCATGGTGTATCCTTCTCATGACCTCTAATTCACTAACTCATCAGCAGCAAGCATTTTAACACACACACACACACACTCACACTGACAGTGACAATCTGGATTTCATCACTTGTATACACCGCTGGAAAAACACATTTTTACAGTCTACTCACCAATTTATTCCCAGTTTGCGCCACAATTCAACTCCCTTCTGTTTTATCAATTATTCAGTTTTTGAGAAGAGCAGAGGAGAGTATCAGCCAGAGCAAAATGCTCAGTTGTGCAGTAAACATACAGTTAGGTCATTTAATCCCCCGTGAACCCTTCCTCTGCCACTGACAAATGACAAACAATCAACAATACCCTACATCAGAGGTTGGAAACCTATGGCACGTGCGCCCACTGTGGCACATGCAGCCATTAACACAGGCACACAGAGCAATTCAATAAAAAAAAAAAATTCATTTTCATTATACTCTGATGGAGAGTATATAAAAGGAGGCTTTCCTCGGCAGTAAAGACCAGTCAGAGGCATGTGCATGTTGGAAATGTTCAAATATGGACCGAGTATCACATTTGGAAAGCCGAGAAAAGCCACACAATTGAATTATTTTATCCCCAATCAAATTAGTGGAGGGCTAAACCATAAGTTAGGTGTTTTGACCAGTGGAAGTCTCTGGTGCTCATGTAGTTGGGTGGCGGGGTTTAAGAAAACCATGGTGCACTCGCTTTATGGGCCACACAAATGTGGCCGTGCAATTAATTTTATATCCCAAAGCTGAACTTTTTTGGCTTCATGCCTTTAAGCAACATGATTTACCTGGACTGCAACTGGCATGTTTTGGTGAAAGTCTTCAAATATACAAATAGTTTTTGCACTAAGATTTTAAGTTGTGTTTGTTGTTATCATGATCATTCAGTATATAGATTGGTGGGCATCCTTTCATGAGGCTTAACTTACCTAAACTTTTTTTTTTTTTTTTTTAAATTACAAATGAAACACAACCTGACAACCAATTTTAAATGCCAGGAGAGAGACCTTACTGACACCCATAACAAAATGATCAAACTTAACAAAGAGAACACAGAAAGTTAAACTGTCACAATACACGGGGAGAGCCTTGATCTGAATAACATATGGCACCACAGATCATTGGAGGCAACAAATCTATTTTTCCATTCAAATCCAATTATTCGTGTGTGGCGTCTGGTAAAGCAGTGGTCGGTGACGATGGAAACATGAGGGAGCACAGATGCATGAAACAGGGAATGATGATAGATAAAAATGTAGAAGGATATTCAGAGAGAGAAAATGAGTTCAGTTACAAGGAAAAAAGGGAAAAGGTACAATTAAGAAAAGAGAAAGAATGGAAAGAAGGAAACAATCAATCTAGAAAGAGGAACTGTATGTAAACTGGTTGAGGAAAGAGTAATAGATAGGAAGATGAAAGTCTGGAGTAGCACAATAAGAAAGGAATAATAAAATAACAATAATGTCAGTACTGTAAAGTTGGAACAAATGCAATTTCTAATGTAGCATAAAATAGATGGAAGGAGAAGAGAACTGATGGAAATACTGGAGTGGGAGCAGAGTTGACAGAGATATGGATGACAGCCAAGACAATATAAAAAGACGACAACATGTGGATGGTGGATTGTTGTGTTGGCTGTTTGCTATGATAATCTGAAGAAAACTACCCAACACAGTACAGAATAGCCTGCCAAGAGAGCTGTAAGTGAGTATTTTCTGTTTTACAGAAGAGGAAAGAGTTGACCCAATCAAGGAGCTGCTCCCTGAAAACATTAACTGAATTTATAAAGACAGTATAGTTTTGATAAGTTTTATAGGAAAGTAAGTGCTTCAGTTCACTGAGAAACACACTGGTGGCTCTGTGCTCTGAGATACATGCTGTCAGTGTGCTAGCATGCTCAGAAGCTGATTTTTTGACAGTGTCTGTGTGTATATATGGCTTCGGGAGGAACATATTAATCTGCTTTGAGGCAGCAGTGGAAATGCAACACGCCTGTGTCGATTTAAGGAACACAGTAGTCTTGTAAAGATAAGTGTCTCTGTCTGGTGGTCATAGCCACTTGGGGGTTTCTGTCACATCTGATTTTCCATGGACTGCCATTGTGCATGTGTGTGCTTGAGAGAAACAGGATGATTAACATTTAAAGAGTTGATTACATTTTTTGATTAAAATGACTGTAGCATTGGTGGGAGGGTAACAGGAGGCAGGTGTCAGATCCCGTAAACATGGGGTACATCTCAAGTCCCTTAATGACATCCAAGTTTCCCTCTCTTGCATCCTTTGCTTGCGTCTAAGTCTTTCCCACCGAGGATGCACGGAGGGGTGCAAGGAAAGAAGAAACAAGGAAACATAATTTCCTCTGAACTGACGTCTGTTTCTGATGACGGTGAGGAGCTACAGGCATGGATTAAAAATCCAGAGGCCCCTGGGCACTAAAACTTGGAGCCCCCCCAACCACCATCATCACCACACATGTGCTAGCAGGTTGTGAATTATAGGTTTTCAGCAGGGGCTACAATCTGTTGAAAACACCTGTAGCTTATACAGGATTTACACTGACAGGCTATGATCACTGAAGGACAATATCTAAACCTGTAGATATCTTCTATCATACAGGATTTACACCACATGATTGCAACAATACTTTACTGGGCCAGAACCAGCAATATCAATGCAATAGCCTACAGAGTGTTGCTCAACAATATGCAAGCACATACCGCCCCATCTCCACCAAAACAGGTCTCTGAATCAGAGTACAAGCCAGTGAACAAAAAAACATCAGTGCAATAACACAGCAACAACAAACACCACCAGCACACTCAAGCAAACTAAAGCAGCAAAACACAGCAAGCAATACTGACCATATCCATGTTTTGATAAATGCAGATGTACGCAAAAAAACAGCTGATATAGATCAAATACAATACTCAAAATGTTTATCTTGATAATGTGGCAAAAGATGCATGTAGGCCTATGGGTTAGCATAAAACACACAAGCCATGCAACAGAGTTTAAGAACATGACTACAGAAAAACACAAGTTGTTATAGTAGCCTACTCATATCTCTGTCTGTGGATTTACCGTACCATTTTATATTTTTTAAGGCTTAAACATGTACACCATAATATGTTTGTTGTCAGATTAATAAATGTACTCTTTCATTTAGAAACAGTAACATGAACCTAAATAGCGCCCTGCTATCGCCTTTCTGCCAGAGAAAACACAAGCCCATGTTGTTATTTAGCCATGCTGTTAACTCACCTGATTTTATTTCATGCAAAACCCTAATTGTGCCATCCGCATCGGTGTGGGGCTGTGGAGATGAGGGTGGGACAGGTGAGCAGGTGTCTCTGCGGTCTCAGGGCTGGATCTGTGTCTCAGTTTCAGGCTGATGTTCAGCTAAACTCGGAGCAGCTGCTGCCGCGTTACTGTCCTCCTCTTTACTTTTAGCATCGACTTCTCCAGGCTTTGTCTTGAGTGTACTTTCTTTTTCTTTTTTGTCTTCCTCATCCTTGCTGCTCCACTGCTCCGAAGATTGTTTGTTATCGATGATGACTGACTTCCGGTCGGCTTTCCAGCTAAATTCCTTCACTCCCCACCTGACCTGACCTGACCTTACCTGACTCATTATAATGAACATGGTACAAACCATGGATGTATTGCCAATCACAAAGTTTTGCAAATAAGGTAACCAAGCATTAACTTTTAACACCCACAAAAACTCAACTAATTTATTTAAATTGATATTAATGGGAAGATTAGGCTACTCATCTGTAGGTACTGTTGAAAGATGATATGGAAAAAAGGTGACTTGGCTGTTTGTTTGTGCAGGTTTTGCAAAGATATTCCTCTACATCTCTTCTTATGCAAACTTTCCTTGCAGTGGTTTTATTATCATTCACTGATTTAACATGGCCTCCTCTTCTGCTGACTTTGACAGGGATGACAGAGTGCTGCCATACAGTATTTATTAATCATGCAGCATTTGTATT
This sequence comes from Scomber scombrus, assembly GCF_963691925.1. Classification (NCBI taxonomy): domain Eukaryota; kingdom Metazoa; phylum Chordata; class Actinopteri; order Scombriformes; family Scombridae; genus Scomber; species Scomber scombrus. The sequence goes on from NC_084980.1 coordinate 15,279,818, forward strand.
CTGCTATTCCCAGCCTCCCCCTCTTATCTGTGCAGAATTACCCCCATCAACAGTGCAATCACTCGTCTCCTGACATCCAGCCTGGTTGACAAGTATTAGTTTGCTCCCTCTGTCACAGCACAGCATCGTCAAATAGCAGGGATGTAGTAGTATGGCAAAGATGTCAACAAGTTTTCTCCCTGACTTGGAACATATGTGTAAGATCTTAGAAATGATCACAAATTTGATGGTAGAGGGGCCCAAAAATCTATACTGTTATCATTGCTGAATTTATGTGATAGCAACACTCTAAAGCGTCCATCTTTGGAAATACAGCGAGTGTCAAATAGTAAGCTGTATTTTTCATAGCTGACATTAAACATTCGATAAAGTATTTTTAGAGTAGAGCAGACTGACTAAACAACAACAACATGGAAACAGCAACAGTGTTTGTCACTGCTAATTGCAGGCCTTATCTAATCTATTCATATTCACATCTATTATACAACTAATCATAGTTTCAATCATTAATCAGAGAAGAAGAGTTTTCAGCTTTACGTCTAAGTCGAGGCAACAAATGCAAATTTAGAATTCACATCTATAGCTGAACAGTCGATGATCCTGGGCGACAAGTTTCCAATGTAAAACTAATGATGCTTGACAGATAATATCAACATACAGGAGCTCCAGCATATTGCATTCATACAGCATCTTTCTGCCTGTTGATTTTCTCTGCAGGAATAAAAACCCTGTCCTCACACTGGTATATTAGAAAATGCACTACAGAGAAAATATGCTGCATTAGAGATTACTGAAAGAGTCATCTTGTGAAATATTTATAATATAAAAAACATTTTGCACTTAGTTGTGTGCATGCTGTGACAGCCCCCCGCCTGACCTACCTTAAATGTACTGATGCTGATGCGGTTTTGAGTTACTGTTATATTCTTTTGTGTCTGTAAAGGTATCCGAGGGAACATGAGCGTGGTAGCCAGCCAGATTCAGAGCACCTGGGCCTAATGCTCCCATAGGATAAAAGGCCAACTTCCAGCATTGTTTGTGCTGACTGACTCATCCCAGTCAGCAGCTGCAGGCTTTCGCTTTTTGCTTGACTTTAGTTTAGTTTTCACACCTTACACCTTACACCCAACTGCTCATGAATTCACATCTACACCAGTGATGTTACAGACACACTCCGTGTTTATATAGTTATTTTATTATGGTGTTTACTTAATTATAATTAATACTTTTAATTTAGCTGCTATTTGGCCTAGCTGTGCTGACAATACTATTGCACTGTGCATGCACATGACAAAGAAAAAGAGGCGTCAATAAAGAGGTGTTTAGAATCACAACTCTGAACTAAGATGATAATGATGATGAAAAATGACACCAAAACTGCTGATATTCTTCATATAAAGTGCATTTTCCATGTGATTTTATTATTTCAAGTGTGTCGGTTCCTTATAAGTGTGTTCTACTTGCAAACATACATATGGTTATTCATTATTTTACTGTTTCCTTACTGGATTTACAGAGCAATTAATGAAAAGGGGGACAGCACAGGGAGAGCAGCCTTCACAAAGTATTTTACTGGCCAACATGCCCACTTATTGGATATCATCAAAATATAACAGCCGTTTCATACCAGAGTGAAGGCAGGTAACAGATTCAACTCCAGGGCCTCCAAATCCCCACAAACTGTGGCCTCATTCTGGCTTGTCTTTCTTTCTTTTTTTTTAAAGGCAACAATAACTGTAATCAAATATCATTACATACACTAATTCTTTCTCAGAACCTGGTTGTGATTTTGAGCATTTTTATGTTTTAATTTTGTCCTTTCTGAATGAAGTAAATATTACACTTTATTTTGCATATTTTTGATGGGGTCAAATAATCCATGACCAAATAAAGGGACTCCTGAAAACAAATTGTGCACTGAATATTAAAACACAGAAAGCAGAAGACACAAAAGGACAACAGTCCAAAGGCAAAGTGAATTTCAATAAAATAGCCAAGTGATACTGTCTGGGAATTGTTAAGCCAGAAAATGTCATTTAAATCCAGGTGGATTCCTATCTATCTGGTTTATGACATTTGAGATCTTGTGTGAGAGACCCGTTTTCTAATCTGATTTCTTAAGCAAACACAAAAAAATAAAAACCCATAAAAGCAAGAAATGTATAGGTACATGCAGATATGCTTTCACAGCTCATGTTATTTCACCACCCTTTTCTCCTAATGTTCATGTTTATCTAACTGTGAAAGTAATGAACAGAAATAAATGGGAACTACACGGCACAGCATCCTAAAGACTGAATTTATGGTGCTGAATAAATATTATCCTTGCACTGATGATGCAAGCTCAAGCCAAAATCAGTGATTTTCTCCATGACGCACTTTTCATCTCAAGACTGCCTCAAAGTATCAGCAAAGCCTTCTGTCAACAAGGAGCAGCGCAGATTACTTAACTGACATCTTTAAAAGCCAAGCTTCAAATCATTTCACTCGAGAGATACTCTCAGAGAAAATAGAGGAGAAATAGAAAATACTGCTATACTACCATGACCTAATGCAAAACCAGAAACAGCAAAAAGTTGACAAAAATAACCGTATGACAATGTCCTTGTGACATCACTGAATGACAGGGTGTATCCATTTTGCAAGCATCAGCAGCGGGCTCTGATAGGGGCAGTTTAGCTTCTATATAATATGGAAAGAGTGCTGCAGGGTTCGCTGTTGCCACATGTATTTTATGGAAAATGTTAGTCAGTATTCGTAGCACCAGGATGACATCTAGTGGTTCACCTGTGAATAACAGGATATTTGTGTCACCCTGATGATGGAGGTCTGGACTAACGGATACTGTAACTACTTTTACTATTAAAGTGGATTGATCATGAACTGTACCCCCATCTTGTCGTCCGTCACCTCTAATTTTTTTAAGATAGATATTGCTTTTGCAAAGAACATCTCCACTAAATTCAATGTTTAGGGAAAGTTCTGTCTGTCATCTGAAGTCAATATCTGCAGTATTTAGTTCTTCCACTGTATTTAAAGTACATGGCTGGACATTTTCTATGTTTTTATTATTAGAAACGTCATGTGCAGAGCTAAACCAACAATTAATTTATCTACTTACAAGTAATGTATTTGTATCCAAAGCCTGATGTATCTTATTCCTCTGTGCCATAGACCTGCACCCCGCAGTGGCATCTGCTGTACACAGAATAACTCTTAGGTGACTCAGACCAGTCATTGTGGTGAAGAACATCACCCAGTGAAAGGATTTGGCTCACTGATGTATTTTTAATTGTTTTTTGACAACAACAGAAGAGCACAGACTACAGCACAGAGGTATAAGATATATCAGGCTTTGGATACACACACTGTACTTGTTAGTAGGACCAGTTTATTGATGAGATTTGTTGACAATAAAAAACATTTTAAATTGCCAGTTGTAACCTTTGTTGAACCATGTTGTACCATTACCATTCCAATGCTCCTTGTTCTCCCAAAATGTTCCAGTATGTAATCTTTTTTTTAATTAAAAACCTCAGACCAAGACCAGGTTAGTAACTGAACATGCTGATTTGAGGAACTTGTTCATGTGTTGCCCCTATCCAACTGCACTGTCTTTACAATATAATAGAAATGAGTAACAACTCTGTTTTAAATTTCTCTTAACTTCAGACCTGATTGTTGACTTGAAAGTCAAAGCCAATCTGCCAAAACTCTATGACACAATTAAGTCTTGTTAAATGTATTCTGTTGGACTGATTCTCAAATTTCTAAATCATAACAAAATCACAACAGGAGGCTCATTTTTGTATTGTCTTGTTTTTTTAAAAAAGTAATCAAAAGCAAGGGCAGCATATTAGTAGATTTTCAGGATGTATGATTGAGCGCAATTACTATTTCATTAAAAATAAACTCTAAATAAACTGCAAACTATTTGATTTACACAAAGAAGACTCGTCTGCCAGACTGCATCCACACTCTCTGAAAGTAATCAATACAACCCTTCAGTACTGATGTTTGTAGCTCATTAAAAGTCAAAGGAATTCCTTCTATTTCACTTCTACAAACATAGTTAGGCCATGCTTACATCTGTCAGCTATCAGCAGGTCTAATCCACTAGACAGCCTTGGGTTTATCCAGCAGCAGGCTAACTCTTTACCAGAGAGTAAAGCTGTAGATGTTTCTCCAACATTGAAAAAACTTAATGGGCCTCGAAGCATGCTTATGCGCTGACTGATAAATGTGTAAGCAGACGGGATTATTTTAGGTTTTGATCAAAGTGGGAACTGTGAACCAGATAAACATGCCGAACATTTTAAGTTTAGAGCAGCAAGATTGAAGAAAAAGTCATTTATACAATCATTTGTTCACAAACTTTTTTATTTTTTATTTAACCAAGCTTCAGAAATGTTTTCTGGGCCATTTTGTCACTGCATGTGATATAAACAGTCAAGAATATCTGGGTTAAAAATGGGTTTACTCCAGTATTGACAAGATGCTTAATCTGGGACAGCTCCTTTCGAAGTACACCAGAACAAGCAAGTTTGCTGTTTGAGGTGGGAATGAGAATAATATAATCCTTGTTTACTACACTGCGTAGGATAGTCGACAATGTAAAGATGAGAGACTCTCAAAATGGTATTCGGACAGGTTTATTTGACTGGTCCATCTTCAATGCCTAATGCCTTTATCTAAAAACTGAATTTATCTAAATTATGTCCAATACTTAAAAAAAAAAAAAAAAAAAAAAAAAAAAACATTTTCTAGTTCATTTCTGTATCAATGAACTCTGTTGAGGGGGAAACCCAATCCAGAAGACAAACTGTGATTAAAGATTGGTATCACTTGCCACATTAAAATATTGTTGTTTTATATCACAATGTGAAATCTCAGATTGCAGTTTGTTTTTGAAAGTTTGACGAGCACGGGTTCTAAAACCTCCTCCGTTCAAAGCTGTATTATTATTATTATTATCATATCATAGTAAAAGAAGTATGACTAACATTTAGGTGGACTTTTCTCCACTGTGATGGATTACCTGTTGTAACTCAAGCTGGTTTTGAGTATCAGCAAGTTTACTGTGCTGATTTACAATTCTGTGAGATCACATTAGTCGTCGTTGAAGTTGTGGCTTAACAGGAGAGCTAACAATTTTTTTTAAACACTCCAAATCACAATTAGCTAAGTGACTTAAGCTAAGTAAAACAAATTGGATAAAGATTAACTGCTTTCTGAATACTTCTAGATCTCCCCACACCCCACACGTCTTAATTAACTCACTTAATTCACATTTATGCAGCTTATAGTGAATAAGAAAAGATAAAAACAGACTGTGCCACAGTGCCCAGACTTCATTTAAGGGTATTTTAGCTCAAAACTGACATAATCATTACAATATAGTACATAATTAGGATGTTCAATAAAGTAATTTCCAAAGATTTATCTTGGATTAATGCACACATACAGCTTTCACAAATTTACTGATTATCCAACTCAAAATGTTCAAGAGGGAATGTGCAATTACCCTACCGTATCCTGAAACTGATGTTCTTACAATGCACTCCAATACTAAGTGTAAGTTAATATTAAGTGTATTTGATTTTCCAAAACTGACAGCTCTGTGCTTCTGACTGATGCACCATTAATGCACGTCCATCCATTACTAGTATGATCAAATAATAAGTGAGCATTGGTCTCTTTGGTAGGCAACCAAGATCTCTTTTCAAGCCCAACAGCTTCTTCTATTAGCTTCATATTGTTTGGCATTCCAATTCTAATGGCTCCTTTCGTTTAACAGTTGCTCCCATTAAATTCATTCTTTAATTATGTGTGTTTTCCAGACCATTGCACCCGTACTGGTCTGCCCCTACCTTTTCCTAAGCTTTTACCACTGATCTGGCTGCTGTACCTTTTTTTCTTTCTTTCTTCTTCTGGGTCAAAATCTGAGTCATCGTCATCTTTTTGTCTTCTTCCTCTCCCTGCATTCTTTCTAACCGTTTTGCTTCTCTCCTCGTCTTCTTCTTCGGCCGAGTCAACGGCTGTGTCACTGTCAGTCAGCTCATTCTCACTCTCCTCCTTTCTGGAACATTTCCTTCTAAATTTTTGCACCTTTTCTTCTCCAGTCTTAGTGTTCAAATCTTCCTTTGGATTTCCCAGAACTAAGTTGCCTGCTGCGTGTCTCTTGGGCCTTCCTATGGGTCTGCCCGTGCTTCTCCTACTTTTAGTTTGTGCTGTGGTTATTCTCTCATTCTGTGCCTCCTCTTCTGTGTGCTTCTCCTCCTCTACACTGTCGAGCTCCAAATCTGTGCCTCCCTCTTTAGCCTCACTAGTGTCACTTGCACCTTCCTCAGCCTTCTTCCATTCACATACAGAAATGGATGCGTGGTAACGTTGCACATGACTTTTCAAGCTCACATTGTGATTGAAGCATTTGTCACAAAGGTGACACTTGAAAGGCCTCTCCCCTGTGTGCAGGCGCATGTGGGATTTGAGGTGGCTTGACTGGCTGAAGCTCCGTTCGCACTCTGAACATTTGTATGGTTTCAGTCCTGTGTGTACAACAGAGTGTCTCTGGAGACGAGGTTTATCCATGAAAACGATTCCACAGACTCCACATCTAAATTCCTTTGAGATCCTGTGATCAGCCAGGTGAATGCTGCGTTCTTTACTGCTGGCAAATGTCTCTGAACAGTCTGGACATTTATATGGTGTTGCACAATCTTGATGGGTCTCCTCATGTTTAAGTTTGTCCACCCTTGTTCTGAAGGTAACATGGCAGTATTTGCAAGGATGTTCATAGGTTTCATCATGGATATTGCTATGATGTTTTAGAGAACTCTCACTAACACATCTTTTGCCACATATATTGCAGGAATACGGCTTTATTTTATATTCACACGTATGAGTCTTCTGAATGTTGAAAAAACTTCCACAGTCTGTGCAGAGTTCATTAATTCTGAGGCCGCTGTGGGAATCTAAATCTTCCTCTTCGTCAGTTTCCTCATTCGAACTCATCGCAAGCTCTTCAGCCAACAAAACATCCTTTGTTGGAGTCCATTCCGTGTCTGAACTCACAGTATCTTGATCACTTTCCTCTCCTTCCTCTCCTTCATCTGAAGGATAACTTTCTTCATCACTCAAAGTCACAATCTCAGATGAAATCCCACAGCTGGCGTTGACATCTATCAGTGTTGTCTGTGAATCATATAATGACAATATAGATTCTAAACAGCACAGAATATCACAGACAAATTACCAAAGAGGTGGCACAGTAAGAGGACACATTATAATTGATTATTCTATGTGAACAGTTATATACAGGCTATCAGCCTATGTGCAAAATAAGCAGAATATTTTACACAAATATGTTGTAAAATAGGAAAATAATAATGACTAGAGTAGGTTATGTGGTTCTTACTACAAGGAGTGTCTGGATATGATATAGTATAACTGAATATAGCGGGCCTACCTGTTGGGTAACTGGAGTTATTTCTGTGCCAGTGTGTTGATCTTCAGTTGTTGGGACATTTGCATTGACCTGGCTCTTCCATTGGTTTCTGTACTCACACTGAAGGCACTGCTGGTTCAAAATGACAAGTATCCCGTGGGTGACTTTCTCCATCTTTAGTTTACCGCCACATGATGGACACTTGTGGCAAAACAACTGGAGGAGGCAATTTTCATACACAACAACCTTTCCTTTCATCTGTAAATGTACAGCCCTAAAAAAACATCAAATTGAAATATTGTGAGTTTACACCAACCTGATGTTAAATTTACAGTTGAGTTAAAGAAGTTGAACTTACTTTTCCTGGTTCCAATCAATATTCATAACATTCTGTTGCATCTGACCAGAGGTATCAGTGCTTGATACATCACTTGACCCAGAACTTACTAGGGAACCTACAAATAGAGTTCAGTATTCACATGTAAGAAAAGTTGTCTAAAACACATCAAAACCCACATAATATGTAAGATCTTACATTACAGTATGTTACTAGACTTTATTTTTGTGAATACATAATATTTTAATGTTCCTTACCATTTGCATTGACTCTTGATTTTTCAAAACAGGAAGGTGGACTATCATATGTTTTAAGGTCACACTGACAAGCAAGTTCTGCGGTTTTCACAGGCTCCTGCACAAAAAAAAAAATTGTATTCATTCATTTAACACAATTTACAAATAATTCTCCAAAAATCTGTCTGGTTGATGTTTCTCTCAACAGCTCTTGAGACAGTGCTTACATTAGTTGTATATGTGCAGAGTGGGATAACACAGTAACACTGACCACAACAATTACATGGATAATGCTGATTGTATGTGCGTATGCACCTCAGGATCACTATAGGGACAGATCAGTGTGCCATTAGTGGATTGAACCAGGACACACAAGATGTGGACTAACAGTTATAGTCTATTTGTTCATTTTACTTCATATAGGCTATATATTGTGTAAAAGGAAATTGACATTCAAATTATATTAAATGAGAGAAGTTTTTGTGGAGTTGTGATTATTGTGTCAAATAGTATGTCAACATATACATTTAAGTGGATGTATAAAGGGTACAGTTACTATAGACTATAGCGGTTCTACCTGTTGGATCTCTGGAGCTACATCTATGTCTTCTGTCAGGCACTGATCAGCTGTTGGAGCACTATTGACCTGACTTTTCCATTGGTTTGTGTAGTCACACTGAAGGCAGTGTTGGTTCAAGATGACAAGTATCCCGTGGGTGACTTTCTCCATCTGAAGTGTACCACCACATGATGGACATCTGTTGCGAAACAACTGCACGGGGCAGTTTCCGTTCACAACAACCTTTCCTTTCATCAGTACAGATGTAGCCCTGAAATAAAACAATCCAATTGAAATTATGTGAGTTTAAAACACCAACCTTAGGTTCAATGTAAAGTTGAGTTGAAGAAGTTGAACTTACTTTTCCGGGTTCAATTCAATATTTATAATGTTTTGTTGCATATGACCAGAAGTATCAGTGTTCGATACATCAGGTGAATAGGACAATGAGGCACCACTTGACCCAGAACTTGCTCGGGAACCTACAAATCGAGTTCGGTATTCACTTGTAAATAAGTTGTTTTAACACATCAATATCCACTTCATTTTAATCATAACACAACATCACATTTCTCACCTGTTACAGTATGTTATGAAGCTGTATTTTGAATCAACAGACAACAATTTAAAGTTCCTTACCATTTGAATTTTCTGCTGAGTTCTGAAAACAGGGATTTGGATCATGCTGTGTGTTAACATCATACTGACAAGAAATTTCTGCATTTTCCACAAGCTTCTGCACAAAAAAAACAGAAAACTTGTAGTTTAGCACAATCTACAAACAGTATACCAAAAATGTATCTGGTTGATGTTTATGTTGACAGCACCTGAAAAGAACCAAGTAAACATATAATGTCACAATTAGTTACATTAACCTGTAAATGTGGACAGTCTCAGCTGGTAGTACAAGCAGCATTTCAGATGCACTTCACAAGCACGCACCAGTTGTGTGGACTTACATTTAAGAGCAGTTTAAAATATGTTGATTCAGTTTACTGTTGTCTAAAAGGAATTGGACACTGAATTTATATTGAGTTGATTGTGAATATTTGTGTCAGTCTTTATCCACTGTTTCACAGACCCTAATGCAATCTCAATGGTATCCACTTAATAATAAACAAGGTTATTACACGTTGAAAAACAAAAATTATAAACTCATCTACTTGCTGTTTAAATTAACACTTGATGTCATAAACATTTTATCAATGAAATAAAGAAATGATGGTATATATTTAACCTGGGATTGAGCTGTTTTATAGAAGGTTATTAACTAAACTTGTGTGTTTATTTACCAGCAGCAACTTTATTCAATAAAAACGTTATGCTGTCTGGGTCATGACTCATGAGGAGGGGGAAATGGTCTCCAACAAATCAGCTGGGTTTGTTTATGACAACACACGTGTGCAAAACAAGTAAGCTGTGTCATTCTTTAGGAGTAGGAGGACGATAACAGTTCCTACAGTCCAGGCAGACTCACCACGTGTTGTGGGCTCTCCAGATGTTCATCTGGCTCTGACTTGACAGACAGTGACGGGACAGCTCTGGGCTTCAGCTGAACCGTGCCAGTCGGAATCAGGGTTTCATAGCAGTCATTTGAAAAGTGCTCAGTACAAATAGTGATATCAGTCCAGCACGATTCTTTAAAACACTGTCCGTTGACCTCGCCAATAAACTGGACCCACTCAAGTCTCTCGTCTGGATCTTCTGGTAACTTGAAGCGCTGCGCACTGCGACGCCACGAATCACAGCCGACCACGGAGCACATCCCGGGTTTGGGGTTGATGTGGTTGACAGCACGGAAGTGGGGCGGACAGTAAAGGAGCTGAGTCTCCAACGTCGACAATATCAACAAGCTAACAGCTAGCAATCTCTACTGGTGGCTGTGATGGTAACGGGGTGGGCGGGGCTCTACGGATGACTTCGCGCGGTTTGTTATACGGCGTGTCCCGGTGAACGTTAAATACATACAGCAACACTAGGGTTGCAGCAACGCGATTATTAGACAATAAGGCCATTGAAATCTGAGGGACTTTTAATTGACACAACCTCAAAGCTTGTCAGTCAAAGTACAGCCTGTCACAATAAATGCATGTATTGTGTGCACTGGAGGCCCCTCACTCCATCTGCAGGCTCACTGATGTGCAGGTCTAGAAGTACACCAGCAGGTGGGGCTCTTCATCATAGAAAGGACGTGATGGGGGGGCAAAATCCGCAAGCAAAAATTAATTCAAAAGTTTATCTGAAGCTAAGATTCCGATTCATCGAGTAGATTTAAACATTACAGGCTCATTAGTACCAACGTCCCTCTTTTTATTACTATACTTCCACTGAAGCTCAAAACTGAGGAAACACAAAAAGGAAAGGTGATGCTAAAAAGACTGTAAATGTGGTAGATGTCCACTTGTTATAACTAACAAAGACTGCTGAAGCCTTATAAAGCGTCAGGTATGTTTTTGTTCAAAATGACTGTGTGGACACTTGAGAAAGCCTCTTTCAGTGTTCATATGGGCACCTGGCTATTGTTTTAAGGCAGACGTGAAAAATAGTGAACCTGTCCTTTAACACAAATTAGAGCATTAGTTGGCCCACTTACTCCTAGCAGTATTTAGCTATGCAAATTGTGTTTGCCCTTGTTATTTATTAATCTACTAACTGACATCATGTACTACCTCCATACAGAATTTGCTGTCTGCATATGAAAGTAATTGCCTTTAATTATAATGATCCAGTAATTATCTCTGCCAGGCATAAGCCTGAAGAGGATCATGTGTTTTGAACGTGTGTGCATATTCTTAGCCTGTGTGCGTGTCTGTCCACAGCTAATCTTGCATATTACTGGACTCATCAGCATAACATTTTTTGTGCACATTTATGACTGTATGCTCAAGGACGTCTCGTTGTTGCAGTTATTCACAATTTTTGAAAAAACAATTTAATACCGCTATTGACTGCTGACTCCTCAGTCACCTCAGCTGGCCGGTTTGGGTTGCAAGTCTTCAACTGATCAGTTTGGTGTGCCGGCTAGATTGACAGCTGGCCCATCCAATCAAAAGTATTGTAGCTTAAGCTTGAAAATGAGTGAAGGAAAAAATATATATAATGTCACACAAGTCCCACTGGGATAAGAGCGCTTTACAACAGGTAGGAGAGATTCCTTTTACTTCCAAAATAGCGTAACAATGTTGATAAAATACAGTATTAATGATTTGCCCACATGCTTATTTAAAATGTGCAGGCTGGTGACGGGCATCTCTCTCTCCCCTTTCCCCTACTCCCTCCCACCACCATAGACCCACCCAGGCCTGGACTAGCCATTGGGGCCACCGGGAGTTTTCCCGGTGGGCCGTTCAATAATGGGCCGGCAGTGGCTGCCCTTTTTTTTTTTTTCCTGCGTCTCGCAATGGTAATTCTCACACATCAAATGCATACTGATGCCCAGTGGCTTGTGACTTGTCTGTCTACCTGGCTGGCCCAATGATGGGCTACACAGGCCCAGGAGTCCCACCCATGCACGTTCTAGACCCCCCCCATCCAATCAGCTTTAATGATGACCAATTGTTATGACAGGTAGAGAAAAAGACAGAGAGGAATAGCGCAGCACAACACGCACGCAAAATGGAGAAAAAACGAAAAGGTGGTGCCGAAAAATTGCGAGAAAAAAAGAAAAAAGCACTAGCTCAAGATGCCGCGAAGAGTGGTAATATTTTAAATATGTTCGCTGCGCGGGCCGGTGTCGCCTCAGGGTCTTCAGCTGCAGCTGCGGGTCCCTCTCATCAGGAGGAGGAGGAGGGAGAAAGTGAGGCTCCTGCAGCCATGGTGCTAGAGGAGCTTAGTGGTGGTGATGGCAGGTGTGTGCTAGGCTAACACGTTGTGGATAAACAATTAACACCGTTAATTGTAATAAACATTACTTGACACAATCGCAAACTCTGCATAGCGTGGAGTGTTAGTGTACAACTACATCTAGTTATCTAAAGTATGGGAACATGATAACCATATTCATATGATTAATTGACGCGTTTATTAACCACTATTTTATACTAGATGTGGTTTGAGCATGTATAAATGCTATTTTCACAATTTGTAACCTATAATTACATTCCCCAAATCAGAATTAAAGTGTTTTATGTATCATCATGCACCTTTCTTCTGTACACAGTCCAATTTGGTCAGGATATGTGATACAATAAAAAGTATATACAGTATTATTGAGATATTAAATATATTGCAATATACTGTGATTCCTTGGGATTTTAACTGTGAATTATGTATCAAAATTAAAACTTTAACAATAAGATAAGCTCAAATGTCTGATAATCTATTTAAATTTCGGCATGGTATCTGCGCACGGATTGTAGTGGGCCACTCTGGTCCAGGGTCCAGGGCCGAATTTTTGTCCCAGTCCAGGCCTGGACCCACCACTATCTCGGGATCCACCGCCTCCTAATTTAAACACCAGACAAGCGCTGCCATGCTGCTCATACAGCTGTGATGATAGCGGAGTGGGCGGGGCTCTGTAGCAGGGTTCACGCGATTTTACATCTGGCGTCAGGGGCGGACTGGGGTTTAAATTCAGCCCGGGAGTTTGGTGTCAAGAGGCCTTTTATCCGACCGCAAGAAGGACACAAGTGGAACCGTGATTTTAACACTACAACTTTAATTTAAGTGTAAAAATACTATATTACTACTACTATATACTACAGTGTGTTTTGCATTTGTGAGTGTGTGAGTGTGTGTGTGTGTGTGTGTGTGTGTGTGTGTGTGTGTGTGTGTGTGTGTGTGTGTGTGTGTGTGTGTGTGTGTGTTGATAAGCAATAAAAAAACAAGCAGCTTAGCAAAAATTTGGCAACAGAAACCAAACTCCAAAGATATACAGACCTATAACATCTAAATATCTCCCAAGAAAATCAAATTGTCTCATATCATTAACAAGCTTTTGAGCAGTGAACTTGTCTCTGCAACTCTGTTTATGACTGCATTGTTGTCTAAAGTCACCAGGGTCTCTTTCTCTGTTGACATTAGCATAAATGCCTCAAGATGCTCCTGTGTCAGTGTGGTCCTCAGTCTGTTCTTCACAAACTTGAGTGTGGAGAAAGTCGATGATAGGCATCAGTCAGCAGGTTGTATTTGGAAAGTATGTGGTAGACACATATGGCACAGTTTTTACAGGAGATGCAACTGTTGTTTGTCCGATCCACGTTTTCCTCATTTTCTGTCTCCTCAGCAGTCCACACAGTATATGACTCCAAATGGGGCAACCTAAGTCTTTCCCAATGGCTGGCAAGACTACATAGCTCAGCCTTCAGTCTTCCAGATGTGGCTCTGTCATCAAACCTAAGGAGACACTTACTGAGCTGTTGGAGTGATTCAGACGGAAGCCCCCTTTCTTTAACTGCACCAAAATTCCTTGGGTCGAGGCATGCAAAATCATCATACAGAGCTCCATTTGCTGCAAAGCGGGTCTGAATGCTCTCAGTGACAGTGTCCAAAATAACATTGTGCACCTTGACCCTGTATTGATCCTCTGCAGTCCACTCATGTTGTTCCTCTGCTCCCTCACCTGGCATGGTCTTCCTCTTTCTGATCTTTTTTTCAGGTAGATCGGCCTGGACCACTTCTTTGCATTCACCCTCCTCCAGCTTCTTATTTGCCCACTCAGCAAATACATTAGCTGCCTTTTTAACACCCTCCATGTCCCTGGTGCATGTTTTTAGTCTGTCTAAGGCCCCCATCACAAGCCGATGAGCAGTGATTAGGTCCATGTTGCTGGTCTGAAGGTATTTCGACAGTGGTGAGGTGATCTCAAAGATCCTCAAGAATATCTGTGCCGTAAGCAAAGTCTCATGCTTCAGTAGGGACTCAATGTAGCCCTTAGCTCTTGCTCTGATTTGTGCTTTCATTGACATATCTTCCACTATCCTTCTCAATGTTATGATCAAATCAACAAACAAGGCATTGTCTGGGTTACCAAAACAGCCAAATATCTTGCTCAGGGCTTGGTCTTTGGCCCACCACCTCGTCTCTCCAATGGGGGACAGCCGTCTGTGACGCTTGTCATCACTCACTTTCTCCCACATGTTCATACGCTTGTATGAGTCCTTGATAAATACAGCAACGTCATTCACAATGGAGAAAAGGGATGCACTTTCTATCACAACACCTGTAGTGTCTCCCAGAACAAGATTGAGCACATGTGCATAGCACCAGATGTGCACTTGGTTTGGGGACTCTGATGAGAGTAAAGTGGAGAACCCCTTGTACTGCCCTTGCATGTTTGCTGCTCCATCTGTAGAGTTACCAACACAGTTCTGGATATCAATATTGACCTTTGCCAGATTTTCTTTGAGCATTTTAACAAAATACTCCCCTGTTGTTGACTCACATGAAACGACACTGATGAGCTTTTCATGGACTGTGTCAGTCACATATCTGAGGGCAACAGCACACTGATCTGTAGAGGTAACATCTTGTGTCGTATCAATCTGTACCGAAAACATTCCTGCCTCCTTTACTTCCTTTGAAATGTTTTCTTTTATCAAGTGGCTGATGACGTTGATTATTTTGTTGACAGATGTGCTAGAAAGCAGTGTAACCAGGGATCCCCTGCCTTTAGCCCCAGCTTCATGTAGGCTCTTGCTTTTCTTTATACACTCACTAACATGTTCTTCAAGGGAAACATCAAATTTGCTTAACAGCAGGATCATTTCCAAGAAGTTTCCATGGTCATGAGCCATGTTTTCCCATGTGTATGCAGCCTCAAAATTAGTGCCCCTGTAACTGAGACCACATTTTCCAATGACCTTTATCACTTCTATGATACGATCCATAACTTGACGTTTTTTTCTGACCTGTTCACGTTGAATTGAAGCTTGTTTTCCTCCAAGTAGACTTGCTACATCTGCTTTGTTGGCCTTCATGAAATAAGCTTCAGCACTATCTCTGTGCACTTGGTTTCTTTCATGCTCCTCTATTCTTTGATGTACATGCTTCCATGCTTTCATCCCACCTTTAACAAAAGCACTGTCACCTGCACCTGGCTTTGCGTATGCCAAACATACTGTACAGTATAGGGAGTTTTCTTTCTCACAGTAGGTAAGCCACTTTCTCTTTATACCATCTTTGGTTTGATAAATACACATGCCTTTTCTGGGGGGTTGTTGAGGATGGTAAGAAAAAAAGAGATCTAAATCTTTGGAGGCTGGGCGTGCATAAAAATCAAAACCCTCATCTTCAATTTCAACTGATGTCTCTGCCTCTGTTTCCCCTGTGCTGGGCCCTGCCTTTCCCTGTACATCTGCATGAAAAGAACATAGGTAATAACAAAAATTAGCTATAAGTCATTAATATTGGGGGGGGAAACAGATATCTATTTCAGAACATAACTGCAGGAGTAGATGGGCTCATTGTTTCTATGTGACTGGAGTTGGAACATCAATATATAACATCTTGATACTATTCCATGCATTTCCTGTGCAGTGCACCTATACCTGACACTGTTGGTCTTTTCTCCTCCTCCTCCTTCTCCTCTTCCTGTTCCACCTTCTCCTCCTCCTCCTCCTCCTCTTCCTGTCCCTCCACATCTGTTTCTTTGTCCTGACACTGGTACTGACTTATACTGGCTTTGTTTGCTAATAATAACAATAACAGCAACAATGATAAATGTTAAAGCACTGTTGTAAAGAATTCACAGTGTTAGAGCACATACATTCAACATACACACTCACTCTTTTGTTTTGATTTTGATAATCTGCTCATAGTTTTTTTTGTAAAATAATTACTCACTTTAATGTAATTCTCTTGAGCTGGTAAAATGGCAATACATTAATGTAGAAACAGAGCAGGAAAACATAATGCACAGCCTGAATTTAAATAGGCTTAAATATTTTTAACTTTGAACACAGAGACTCTCCTGAAATATGTTTGTTGAGTAATTTAAAATATATACTTGCAATAAAGAAATGTATCTATGTTCTTTTAATTGATAAAGCAGATTAGTGATGCATATGGTGTAACATTGATAGCTACTACCTTTAAAGTTATCTTAACACATCCAAAAACACAAGCACGTTACATGCCAAGTCTGTGATGATAGGGTCATGTCGGCTGCACTTGCTAACCTACTGTGGCCGTGCTACTCGGACCCGTGTCATCAGCGGCCTGGCTGACTGCAGCCCCTCCACGGAAAAGATCCGTTATTTTCGCACATTTGGCTGCATCCTGTATTAACAACTTTTTCTTTTTAGCCCTTACTTTCTCCGCCCCACCCATTTCTTTTTCTTGTCTCTTTCTTTTCGCCATGCTTGCTGAATGCTCATACCATCCGGACCTTCTCTCTCTTTTTTTCAAACAAAACAGGAAAATACTTTAATGACTGACTGAGCAGCCGAGCCAATCATATTTTGCCTCTGACAGAAACATGCATAGGTCTGGAAACATGGATCAGTTCAATTTGGGAGGGGCCGCTCGTTTCCCCCCCTTAATTTGCAAAACATTAGATTGATCCGGTCTGACGTCCTACCGACTTTGTGTTACCTGCGGCCGGGGCTGTGAGGGCAGGCTGCTGTGGCTCCGCTTTATTAACATCATTAATTTAAAAAACAAACAAACAAAAAAACGCTCCGACCACCGGCCGGTTAGGGCCTGGAATAGACCGGCCGTTCGGGAAAAGTCCCGAATTTCCCGATGGTCAGTCCGCCCCTGTCTGGCGTATACCGGTTTTAAATTCGCCGTATGAAATACATTTTAAATTATTACTTTTGTAATCTTCTCGATTTTACTAATCAGACCATCGAGAAAGCTGCAAAACCTATTTTTAACAAGGACCATTCATTAAAATTGGTGACTATGTTGTTGGCATCACAAACCTTACTCAATTAACCTGTATTGCATTGAGAAGATATCTGCATGACTAGATAACACAACAGGAGCATGGCCGTAGCTACCATTGAGGACACCGAGGTCATGTCCTCGGTATTTTTTTTCTTGAAGTTTTGTTTAATTGTGAAGTGAAAATAGCCGACGAGACAATTATCCTTGCATCAACGGACCATCATGTGACACGTACTTGAAGATTCCCCTGCCATGTCAAAACGAAAGTATCCGGCTATAGCCAGCGGTGGAGTGAAGCCTTGAAATCGCCAGAAATATGTTGTCTACATTTGTGAATTGGATTTGACCCGATTTTGCAAACTGTTCATTCATTGGATGAGCCCTTTTCTCCCTTTCCCAGCAGGCCGTGCTTCATTCCACATTTTAAGAACAAACAAAGAAAATAATATATTGCAGTTATAATTTTTAAATATACAACCATGGAAGTTGTAGAATACTGAAATAGGAGTTGATTTAAATTGCACAATTGGAAATGATAAGAAAGAACTGGACCACAAGAATGACCATGATTGAGAAATGCACAGCAAGAAAGCAGTATAAATACATCATGGATTAAACCCAACAGTCATATAAATTGTAGTCTCATTTTTGACCTTGGTATTTGAAAAAATCCTGGCTACGGCCTTGAACAGGAGTGAGGAATTGGATTTTTAAAATGTGGGTGAACTAACACTTATTAAGCTTTGGGCAATATAATGAAGAATATATGGAATTATGGATATATGGATTATCTTTCCTGTCTGGCCACTCTTTGGCGGTGTTGCTCTTACCTGGTTGTCATTTTTCACAGAACTACACAAACACATGTAACACTTTATATCTCTTTTACCATAAAAATAATAAATACATCAAACCTTTCAGAGATCGATTCCCCTCAATAGATGCAGTATGTGTAGCTGTCAATTATTTAACAGCTCTACCATCATTATACATGGTGTGTGTATCCTGGAAGAAAAGTATTGAAAAGTTACAATGCAAATGAACACAGATACTTAACGTCAGCTCTATTTAATATACTTTTAACCAATATGATCCCACAGCCTACATTAAAACATACACTAACATCAAAGCAATGTTTTTTTCTTAACAGTGACAGACAAGTATAAAATTTGAAAATAATCTGGCTTGGGTGTCATATTATGATTTGATTCCTTTCTTTTAGTCATTTTAAAGATTTTTCAGAGCACTTTATTCTTTCTTGGTCTTCCCCTTCGCTTCCCTGAGCTCTTACCAGTCCTCTGGCTGCTCATTTTCTTTCTCTGTTCTGGGTCAAAATCAGAGTCGCTGTCAGAATTTTTGCTCTTCCTCTTTCTCTTGCTCATTACCTCTTCTTCATCTGCTGGGTCAAAGGATGTGTCACTCTCAGTCTGCTGGTCTTCACTTTCCTCATCACTGTAACAAGTTCTCTTTAACTTCTGAGGCTTTACTTTGGCATTCTTAGAGTTTGAAACCTGGCCTTCAGTCTGAACTATGCTGCCTGTAGCACTGCTTTTTGGCCTTCCTATGGGTCTACCTGTGCTTCTCTTTTTCCTTTTCTTTTTAGGTATGCCCATTCTATCATCCTGCACCTCTGAATCTGTATAATCTTCCTCTACATTGTCATGTTCTGAGTCTGAGCCTCTCTTATCCCCGTTCTCTTGAGCATCACCACTGTCACTGGCCCTTTTGTTTATCCTCTTCTTGTGTTCACATCTAGTTTTGGATGTGTGGTAACGCTGCACATGACTCTTCAAGCTCACATTGTGATTGAAGCATTTGTCACAATGCTGACACTTAAAAGGCCTCTCCCCTGTGTGCAGGCGCATGTGGGATTTGAGGTGGCCTGCCTGGTTGAAGCCACGTTGGCACACTGAACACTTGTACGATTTCACACCAGTATGCACAACTTCATGTCTCTGGAGATTAAGATGTGAGACAAATTCAATCCCACAGATGTTACATTTAAATGTCCTGGGGCCTCCATGAACTTTCAGGTGAACTCTGCGTTGTTTATTGGTGGCAAAATTCTCTGAGCAGTCTGTACATTTATATGGTTTTTCTTCAGATATGTGGATCTGCTCGTGAGTGATTTTGTCCACTTTTGTTTTGAATATAACATGGCAGTATTTGCACCGATGTTCATAGTTGTCATCATGGATTCTGCTGTGAGTGTTAAGAGCGGTCTTAGTGACACATCTCTTGCCACAAATGTTGCAAGAATAAGGTTTAATTTTATGCTCACAAGTGTGAGGCTTCAATTTATTGAAAAACATTCCACACTCTGTGCAGAGCTGACTGTGTCTTGGGGCAGGATAATCATCATCTTCGTATTCAGTTTCCGCAGATTCACTTTGAAGCTCTTCTACCACTGAAATCTCCACTGCTGGATTCCATTCTTCATCTGAGCCCATGTCACTGTCATCACTTGAGTCGGTTTCATCCATTGGATCACTTTGCTCATCAATAACAGCAACAATCTCAGAGACACCTGTGATGCTACTGTGGTTGTCATCTATTGACAATTCCTGTAAAAGACAACCATGGCAAGAATGAGTAGAATATCACAGCCAAAGAGGTGCAAGCAAGAGACACAACGTGATTTTGGATACTAATTGACCTAGTCCAGCATTAAGATGAACTGCAAAAAAACTAAAAAATTGCTAAATTTGTTATAAAATTATATAATTATTAAATAAACAAACTATTGGACGGTGTAGATTGTGCAGGATTTTAGCTTCAAAACTTAAAATTCTTCTATGCATAATAATAACAAAAAATAAACTTGATCTATAACAAGTGTGTCTGACTATTTAAGTCATACCTGTTGGGTCTCTAGAGTTACATCTATGCCTCCTGTCAGATGAGCTGTGGGGACACTTGCATTGACCTGACTCTTCCATTGGTTTCTGTATTCACACTGAAGGCACTGTTGGTTCATGATGATGAGAATCCCATGGGTGATTTTCTCCACCTTTAGTTTAGACCCACACAAAGGGCACTTCAAATTAAACAACTTGAGGAGTCGTTTTTCGTTCACAACATACTGCCCTTTCTTCTGAAGAAGTGCAGCCCTAATGAAAGAATTTAAATATTGTGAGACGCAGCTTTAAAAATCCAACCTGATGTGATCAAAAAGTTTAACTTACTTTTCCCTGATCATATCAAGGTTCTTAACTCTTTGTAGCATCTGACCATAATCATACATGCCAGCATCTGCGGTATCGGCTGAACATGAGACATCACTTGGTGCTGGGCTTCCTTGAGCGGCTGCAAATTTAAAGTTCATCATTTACATGTAAAGAAAATATCTGGGTCGATATTCACTTCATTTTTTAGACATACTGAAGTAAAGTTTCTCACCTGCTGGGGCTGAAGATTCTTCAGAATAATAAGCTGGACTGTCACATGTTTTAATTTGAAAACACTGATAAGACACTTCTTGGGTTTCCAAAGGTTCCTAGAAAAAAGTAAAAGCTTGTAGATAAAGACTCCATATTATGAAATACTTTTCAACACTTGTGTATATATATTTGGGTCTCTGCTGAGCTTACAACCACACAAGCAGCAAAATAAGACCACCCACCCAGTCAGTCTGGTGTGGGCTGGCTTGCTCTGTACTCCTGTGATTCAACCATTCAACATTCAGAATTGTGTATGAAAACAGATGGTATCAAAACGAGGTTTGTAGCATCCGGATGATGTGCTGTGCAGGTAAGAAGGGGCAAAAAATGTGTGTCGGGGTAGTCGGTCAAAGCAGACTCCCTCACCTCACATTTAATGCCTGTATGTTCCGGGTCAGGTTCTTCTGGCTCTGACTTGACAAACAGTGATGGGACAGCTCTGGGCTTCAGCTGGACCGTGTCAGTCAGGCTTTCATAGCAGTCATTTGCAAAGTGCTCGATACAAATAGTGATATCAGTCCAGGACGACTCTTTGAAACGTTGTCCGTTGACTTCGGCAAGAAACTGGACCCACTCCAGTCTCTTCTCTGGATCTTCTGGTAAGTTGAAGCGCTGCGCACTGCGACACCACGAATCACAGCCGACCACGGAGCACATCCCGGCTTTAGGTTGTGTACCTCCGCACCTACAAGTGGTGTGTCGGCGTTATAGTTGTAGTTTTCAAGGACTGGAAAATATACCTCGGGGTCGTCCGCTTCCTAATGTAAACATTGGTAAGTTAAGAGGTGGGGTGGTACGGCAGCGGCGCATAGTGATGATAGCTGAACGGGCGGGGCTCCGTCTCTGGGTTCGTCTGGTTTCATATCCGGCGTATCCCGGCTGACGGGGATTGTTTGGAATTTTGGATGTGGACTTTTATGTAGTAGTCATCCGTATTTAGTGTTATCCGCAGTAGATCTTTAATTCGTTAAAATTAGCATGGTTACTTTTTAAAAATGTAAGTAAACTATTTGCGTCACAACCTAAACTCAATTCACCCTGATGGTACGAAGCAACTAACTTGGACAGAAATATCCTTAATACATTTGCACGACTTGCAAAAGCTACAGGAGAGAAAAAATGGCTTTTTAGATTTTTTTTAAATAAAATAATGAATATAGTATATATCAGACCTATTTATCCTGCATGGCTGTATTGCTCTTACGTGGTTGTCATGTGTCACAGAACCACACAAGCACATATTTCCAGCCTTGTTGCTGTAAAAATGTTAAAATATACATCAAACCTTTCAGAGATCAACGATTCTCCACATTAGATGAGCTGTTATGCTTACAGTAGAACTGAATTAAATACGCAATGTGATGTGACTCCTCTCAGCCGCATGTTTGTGTATCTTTTAATCAGTTTACAAGTCTACCATCTTCATATACTGTGTATGTATTTTGGAAGAATACAATTCAAGAAACATGGATACTTATCAGCTCTGTTTAATATATTTTTAACCAATATGGTCTCATAGTCTACACAACAATAAACAGAACTAAAACTTGTATTGAAGTCAAAGCAAGATTTTTTTTTCTTAAAGACTGTTTAAAGTGAATTCAGACATTTTCTTCTAAACACATTAAATATGTCATAAATGTATTTCTAAAAAAGGTGTAAAAAGCATTTCAACCATTTGAATTTGAATTGTGGAGCTAGGCTTCACAAACTGTGTTTCAAGATTTCTGTGTCTGGATTTAATGGGCGGGTCTGAAAATTTAGAATAAACCCGCCCCTGCTGCTGTAGAGGTATAAATACATTCAGCGCAAACTACTACTACTACAGTCTACAATTAGCTGAGTTAGCCGCCGAGCTAGCAGCTGAGTTAGCAGCAGAAAGCTCTCAGACCAAGCGTCCATGTTTCTGGTAGAGGTGGTGATTTTGATTAACAGGTGACACTTGGTAGGGGGCGGGGTTTCAGCGGACTCGGCGGGCACTCCCACAGCGTTTGAGTGCAGAGAAAAAGGTTGATTTTTACACAATTTTGAAGCCTAATTTCATATATTCGATTTTTTTTAATCATTCAAATTTGGCAGGGTGGTTAACAACACACTTTTCTGTGGTATGTCAAACTCAGAACACATATTTATTCTTACTTTACACGGACTTTAACAGTGATGACCAATTGTGAAATTCTAAAAAAAACCTGGTATAGGAATACTGTCTATCATGTGTGTTGTTTTTTTAGGAAATCATTAAAAGTGTCTATGAACGCTAACTTTATTTTTCATATTTTTAAAGATTTTTCAGATCACAACATTCTTTCTTGGTCTTCCCCTTCGCTTCCCTGGGCTCTTACAAGTCTTCTGGCTGCTCATTTTTTCTCTCTCTTCTGGATCAAAATCAGAGTCGCTCCCAGATTTTGTGCTCTTCCTCTCTCTCTTGCTCTTCACCACTTCTCTCTCTGCCGAGTCAAAGGATATGTCAGTCTGCTCGTCTTCACTTTCCTCATCACTGCAACGAGTTCTCTTTAACTTCTGAGGCTTTACTTTGGCATTCTTAGTGTTTGAACCTCGACCTTCAGTCTGAGCTGAGCTGCCTGTTGTGCTGCTCTTTGGCCTTCCTATGGGTCTACCCGTGCTTCTCTTTTTCTTTTGAGATACGCCTATTCTATCATTCTGCACATCTGAATCTGAATCATCTTCTTCCTCTTCACTGTCATCTGAGTCTGAGTCTCTCTTATCCCCGTTCTCCTGAGCATCACCACTGTCACTGGCTCTTTTGTTTATCTCTTTTGGTTCACATACAGAAATGGATGCATGGTAACGCTGCACATGACTCTTCAAGCTCACATTGTGATTGAAGCATTTGTCACAATGCTGACACTTATAAGGCCTCTCCCCTGTGTGCAGGCGCATGTGGGATTTGAGGTGGCCTGCCTGGTTGAAGCCACGTTGGCACACTGAACACTTAAATGGCCTCAATCCCGTATGAACTACTTTGTGTCTCTGGAGATTAAGGTGTGAAAGAAATTCAATCCCACAGATGTCACATTTTAACTCCCTAGGGCCTCTATGATCGTCCAGGTGAATTCTGCGTTCTTTATTGGTGGCAAAAGTCTCTGAACAGTCTGTACATTTGTATGGCGTTCCTTCAGTTAGGTGGATCTTCTCATGAGTCATTTTGTCCACTTTTGTTTTGAATGTAACATGGCAGTATTTGCACCGGTATTCATGGTTGTCATCATGAACTCTGCTGTGAGTGTTCAGAGCGTTCTCACTGACACATCTCTTGCCACAAGTGTTACAAGAATACGGTTTAATTTTATGTTCACAAGTGTGACGCCTCCATTTAGCGTAAAACTTTCCACACTCTGTGCAGAGTTGACTGTGTTGGTAGGTGTAAGTAGGAAAATCATCTTCTTCAATCTCGTCACTTTCATCTTCGTCATCATCAGATTCCTTTTGAGGTTGTTTGGTCAGCAAAAATGTATTCCGTGGCTTCCATTCGTCATCTGACTCCACTTCACCTTCATCACTTGATTCCATTTCATCCGCAGGATCACTTTGCTGATCGACAAGAGCAACATTCTCAGAGAGGCCTGTGACGCTGCTGTGCTTGTCATCTGTTGACACTTCCTGTGAAAGAGACTAGGACAAGAATGGGTAGCATTTAAAATCTGTACTGCAGTTAGTGTTTTAATGTTATGCTTAAAAAAAACTAAGAGGTGCAGTATACAAAATAAACAGTTTATAAAAAGAGACAAAATGACCCAAAGGCCATATTCAAAATACTGCAAAAATATTTGGTCGCAGAATTTTTTATTGAACAATTTTTGCAGTAGTTTTTCTTTTAAGTGATCCATATGTTGACTAAGCTCAAGCCCTTACACTAACTTTGGTGGCTAGTTGTGAACACAGCATAATGGTTGCCTCCATGGCTGTGATAGTGGGTCAGGGTCCGACAATGGCTGTATTTACGATTATTACATGCTTGTATGTTTGAGCATTGCTGTTATTATGACTATGGCTGTAGCTACAGTTGTGGCTGGTAATTTACAAGGCAGTGAATACAGTAAACTGAACAGTTGAGCTATGATTATAGTGTAATATGTTTACCTGTTGTGTCTCTGGAGTAACATCTGTGCCTCCTGTCAGGTGTTGATCTTTAGCTGTTAGGACAGCAGCATTGACCTGGTTTTTCCATTGGTTTCTGAACTGACACTGAAGGCACTGTTGGTTCAAGCTGATGAGAACCCCATTGGTGAACTTCTCCATCTGAAGTTTACCACCACATGACGGGCACATGCTGCTGAACAACTGGAGCAGGCGTTCTTCATTCACAATATATTTTCCTTTCATCTTAAGAAGTGTTGCTCTAAAAAACAATAAAATATTGGGAGATACAGGATTAAATAAACAACCTGATGTAAAGAAGTAGGCAGAGTAAAAACATTAGGCATAAATGTGTGGACAACTTACTTTTCCCTGATCAAATCAATGTTCACATTGTCTTGTTTCAGCTGGCTGTATAAAGATATAAAAGCATCAGTTGAACATGAGACACCAATTGGCACCACTGGGCTTTCTTGGGCAGCTGCAAATGAAATTTAAAATAATCATTTAGATGAAAAGAAATCAAGTTTTACACTAAATTTGAAAATATACATAAATTACACATTATAATGCTGACTTTTCTCACCCACTGAAGTTAGTGCTGACTCTGTGTCAAGTTCATCACACTGAGGGGCTACTTCCGCAGTTTCAACAGACTCCTAGAAAGAGTAACAGAAGCACAACCTTCTACTTAATCAAGAGCTACGTGTTTGGATGATTTTTTTTTTTATCACAAGCACCACACAGTGACACTTGTTTTTGTTTGAAACCCTTTATGAAATCTAAGTGCGTGCACTGACCACAGAGGGACTGACCAACTGTGTAGTGACTGGCTGCTTTAACATGTTGACACAGCGGCATTGCACAGTATCAACAGCACTTAACAGCTATGTCAGTCATGGCAGGCAGTTGTCAGTATGAGCCAGATTTTATCTGGGGCAACATGATGAACACAAGACACACAAGAATGACGTCATAGAAAATAATGCACATTATGTAGAATGAGGCTAGTATAAAAAGAGGATATTGCTGCCTGTGTTCATCCTTTATTTGTTCAAGTAGGCAGGACACCCTGTGCTGTTAAATGTGCATGAATGTGGATCCTATAGGTCAATTATTTTCAGCTGTTTAGCTGCCAGTAATCTATGTTGAGGAAAAGTCAAGATACTTATATATTTACAATACAAATGCTGAAGGCTAGGATTCCCTCATTTATTATTGTCATCTCACCAGTTACCTTTATACTTTTTAGTGTAGCAGTTTAGTTTGAAATGCAACCTATGAAGACATGAAATTACGGCTCAGTGAAAAGGTAGCATAAATGCAATATTAAAAAAAGGTATTAAAACTTTAGGAAAATGCACAAAGAATAGAGAATATAAAGAATGTGCAAGATTGAATTAAAACCTAGCAGCGTTCATACAAATGGATTTGTATAGGGCTGAACGAGTTTGAAAAATATGTAATTGTGATTATTTTGACTGATACTGCAATTGTGATATGAGTATCATTACATCATTATTCTCATTTGCATTGAAAAAACACATTACAAAGATTATGGTGTGATTTTTTACAGGGATCTGGACCAAACAAAGATGTTTAGAATGAGTAGGGCAGGATAACTCTGCAGCATGAGAATATTTAATTTAAATGGCATTTTGACACGTTTCACCTTTAACTGCAATCTGAAAATGTGCAGTACTCATACAGAATTGCGATTTAGATAAAATTGCGATTAATTTTTGTGCAAGGGATAAACTTGATTAAATATTAGGATCCTTGACTGTTTATTAATTAATCATTTCATTTACAAAAAAAAAACAATTAGCAACTGAAAGCAATCATCAAAACACTGAGAATGACTCCGCCCACTCAGTCGGATTTGCGTCTAAAACAAACAAACCCTGAAGAAACCATGGTGTCTGCTGTTATTTACAGGTTTTGGTGATAGCTGGTGGGAAGAGGAAACAAATGAGCTGCTAGGTTGGAGCCTGTGGTTGACTCACCACAGATGTTTGGCTCTTCTGATCTGTCTCAGGTTGGTCAGACTCTGGCCGTAGACATAATGATGGGACGGCACCGGGCTTAAGCCGGACTGTACCACTCGGAGTCAGCTTTTCAAAACAGTCATCTTTAAAATGTTGGCTACAAATGGTGATATCAGTCCAGGACGACTCTTTAAAACGCTGCTTGTTGACCGTGGCGAGGAACTGGACCCACTCCAGCCTCTGCTCCGGGTCCTCTGGTAATTTGAACCGCTGGTTTGTGCTACTCAACGAAACGCATCCAACGACTGAGCACATCGCGGATTTAAAATGTGTCCCTCCCGCTGTTAAAGCGACCGGACAGAGTATTACTTGTTCATAAAGCCTGAAATACGGTCTCTATTTTCCATCTTCGACATCAGTGTAGCTGACTAAGCGAGCCATTGTTGCTCCAGTAGCTGGTGCTGAATGGGCGGGTTAGCAGCGTTTCTTCTTCTTTGGTTTTACTGACGTTTAAGTTGCATGCTGCCACCTACTGTAACCCGGAGTGTATGACATCATTAATATATATGGGTCAATGACGTATAAGGATTTTCAACAACTCAATTTTAAATAATAAAAACAAGCATATCTAATGCAGTAGTTCAAACATTCAGAATGTTGTGTACCTGACAATTCATATTACAATTTGAAAGTGATTTTAGTGAGTTTTTCAAGATTAATTGGCACTGGCCTTAAAAAAAAGTCATTCGGTGCGACCATGATTCATCTTGAAATGTCTTATATAAATAAAAGACCATCATTTACAAAGATTTTTAAAAAAATGCAAATACTTTGTTTCCAAACACTTTATATTACTGAAAACTTGTAAAAAAAGATGTGAAGCGTGTTAAGTAAATTAATTTATTTCAAGATGAATTATGGTCGCACCACATGACTTTTTTTAAGGCCAGTGCCAATTCATCTTGAAAAACCCACTAAAATCACTTCATTTCCAATTTATAATATGGATCTTCAGGTACACAACATTCTGAATGTTTGAACTACTGCATTAGATATGCTTGTTTTTATTATTCTACAATTGAGTTGTTCTAAATCCTTATACGTCATTGACCCATATGGAAGTTATATTAAACCTATATTTATTTAACCTATATTTTAAGACGTGTTTTAGATGTATATAAAATGCTCTATTTTACATAATAATGTGTGTCTGATATTTATTTTCACAAAAAAGTTAAATTATACAAGCTGTTGGTGGCCTTTCACCAGGCAACCATAGAGAGCCTGTTAACGTACTGCATGATGGTGTGGTATGCAGGCTGCTGTGCTGTAGATAAGAAAGCGCTCCAGAGAGTGGTGAAGGCTGCAGAGAAAATCATAGGCTGCCCACTACCTTCTCTGGAGGACATTGCCACAGCACACTACCTCAGCAGAGCCACCAACATCATCAAAGACTCCACCCACCCAGGTCACCACCTCTTTGAACTGTTGCCCTCTGGCAAGCGCTACAGGTCGGCTTGGACCTCCAGATTTAGAGACAGTTTTTTTCCCCAAACAATTAGCACTTTAAATAAGATACATAAGAACTATGGACAATGTAATCCACTCATGTTGCTACACACCCGCACTTTACTTTACGATGTGCAATATACATTATTTTATTCTATTCTATGTCCTGTGTTTTATTTTATTTAAGTCATATATTTTATTCAATGTCCTGTGTTTTTATATTCGCACCACAGAGTAGCAATTTTAATTTCATTGTATATATATACAATGACAGTAAAGTCTGTCTGTCTGTCTATCCATCCATCCATCTATCTATCTATCTATCTATCTATCTATCTATCTATCTATCTATCTATCTATCTATCTATCTATCTATCTATCTATCTATCTATCTATCTATCTATCTATCTATCTATCTATCTATCTATCTAAACCTTCCCCTTCATTCAAAAAGTTCAGAAAATCTATAAATATACAATTATTTTTGTTTCAAAGTTTAACACCTGTAGGATATGTCTTGTTTCACTGTAAAGTCCATTCTCAGTGTAGGTGCCACATTGAATGTTGGACCACAATTGGCTCCAAACCAATTTGTGATGTCACAAATCATGCTTGCAAGCTTGCAGGCGTAAAATAAGATTTTCAATAAGGACAGATAAACCTTCCATTCTCAGCAGATAAATTGAATAACATGGAAAAACAGCCAACAGTCAAACATCATCCTGCACAGTTCAAACATTTAACTGCAGGAGCAAGAAAAAATTCTTTTTTGAGTGGATGGGGGACTTTACATATTTAAATAAAGCCCTGAACCTGTAGTCGTTTGTCTTCTGTCTCAAACAGATCATTGATTCTACACCTCTCCTCCAACCAATCAACACACATTCAACCGTTTCCTTATGGTTACAAGTGTCACATTTATCTGACACTGGTTTTTTTCATGGTGTATAAAGTAGCATTGGTATTTCCTCTTAACCTATATAACATAACTTCTTCTTTCCTACAGTTGTATTTACCTTTATTACTTCTCATTCTGACAGACTTGAACTTAGGTATGGTTGAATACATGGATTTGCTGCTTGTTTGTTCTTTTTCTTTTTAATGGTGAATTGCAACCAGGTGGAGCATTTCACCACCAGCTGTCAGGTTATATTGTTCTTATATCCTTGTTATCAGTCCTGTGTTTTGTAGTGAAGAAATGCTTTAAAATCAATATGCCAGAGGTATTTGTGAAGATTGTTTCTATGTCCGTATGATTAATCAGTTTACATTCCAGTTTGTTCCTTAAGAACTGTCTTTCATCTTGCACATTTAGTAAAGAGGAAAATAACATGATCAACTGCAGACATCACATTTTCCACTTGGATGCTTCCTAATGAGGTGTAGAGATTAATTTAATTTACTGTGTCCCGGTCTAATCCTACTAATCAGGCACTCGCTTTTCCTACTTTTCCCCAGTGAGCTTCCCTCTTCAACTTTCTGCTGAATCTGATACACATATATTTAATCCATAACCTCTGCTACTGCATCTTAATTTTATTCCATATTAAAACTTTGGTTTCTGCCTTAAGTAATTAGTATTGCCAATTTTACTTGATTTGGTTATAATCCTTTTTGGCCAGCAAGTCTACTGTTTTTTTCCCCTTGGATGCCTACATGAGCTTGTATCGATAAAAACGCTACATTATAATCTAGCCTAATTCATATAAAGATTGTGTAGTAACAGAAAAAACATCTAGGTTGTGATGGCATCATGGTACTGTTATCTTAGTTATATAAAGTGCAACCTTTTGTGTTTTTCTGACGTGTGTTTCAGTAAATACAATATTTTTTGTCAACTCTTCATTACAGCTATAGGATAGATTAACACATTTTCAAAGTGCAGCTGTGTACAGCTGTGCATATCTTCACATTCACCAGCAGATGGTGCTGTGCAGCTTCATAGATTTTGTGCCTCAACATCAGGGTAATATGTTTGTTGTCAGTACTTGTCTATGATGTTTAGCTGGTATATCATCTCACAGTTTAAAAAAAAAAAATGTGGAAGTCATGTGGGTCATGTGGGATACATCAGGACTTCATTTGAAATAACTACTGTCTGTATTTTTTATCAATCATGTAGTTATATTACTTTACATTCCACATTATGGAATTTGGATTTATATGCAGATATATGGCTGATATCTGATTAATGTGAGGATATTTTTCCTACATCATTGTATCACTCTGAGTTACCTGATTACATTACATACCTACACAAGTAGTAGTAACATTTTCTCCATTCTGTTCTCTCAGATATTTTAAAATGTACATCAAGCCCTCCTTAGGATTAGTTTTTAACCAGCCATACATTCCCTAAAGATGACCTGTTAGGTGTACAGTTGAAGTGAATTAACACTATGTGGCTGTCCTCAGAAATGTGTGTGTGTAGGTCTGTGAAGCAGTTAACAGATCTAATCCCCCAAGTCAAAGAACACGTGTTTTCCAAGGGGTGGAGCACATACTGTAGCTACAGTACATGTGCTCTCTTTTTTCCCCCCTCATGTTTTGTGTCTCAGGGGATCTGTAAGCGTAAGTAATCCTCAAGAGGCACAATACTGTGTTTTAACTGGCCATCTGTCAGGAGACCAAAACATGGTCATTTACTGACAGCGCCAAGAGTCCAAAAATGCATAATTGGCGTAGATGAAAGGGCACATAAAGAAGACTCAGCATTTGAAAAGCATTTTAGTGGATATCTGCTGGAACCTTTTGGACACCTATTTGCTTTTTTTTTTTTTTTAATCAGCAGGTGTCATGAAAGCCTGCATTGCATCTTATAACAATAATTTGCCACTTAAGGCCACAGGATGGACGTGTGCCTCACTTATGGGTTTCAGAGTCATATATGTGGTTTTTAACATGTGGCCCCTGAACAAACAGGAGTGACATTCACAACTGTATAGCCTTTGCAAACTTATGTAGCAGGTGATGACCTTACTCTCTGGTGTCCCTCTGGGCATGACACATGCATTACAAACGTCCAAAAAAATGCTTGGGTTATATGACAAGAGAAAGAAATGATAGGTCTGTGTGGATTTACTTTCCTGCAGGGTGTGGGATGTGTTCATGAATCCATGTTGTATATGTCTGCCCTGAGGAGGCCAGTCAATTAGTCAATCACTCGTCACACTGCCTCAACAATCATTTATGTCCTTGTGTTTGTATGTATGTGTGTGCATGCTTGTTATTTGTGTGTATTAGTGTGTCTGCTGTGGATAAATTAACTTCACAGAAATCTGGATTATGTTGTTGTTTTTTTTCTTAATGAGTGTTTGTCCTAAATTCTTGCAATAGTTGCTGCACTAATTACCATACAATGTGAGACGAGGACAGTCTGCATTTCAAAAACCTCCTTGTACTTTGATATTATCAGTATTTCTTGAATGTGCTGAAACTTCAAAGGCTGATGTATATTAGGAATGTGCTGTTAAACTGTAAACATTTGAGAGAGGGCAATAAACCCTGCGGCGCACACAAACACACTGTGTGAGCAGATCATTTCCACGGTTTACGTAGCAACAAACCCATTCCTTTCTGGTCAATATGACGTTCCCATGTGACTGAGCCACAGAAAGTAGGGAAAACAGCTCCAAAAAGTGTAGAGAATGTAATTTTCTTGGATGTTTGAGCACAACGGAATTTGACCCCTGACTCCCATTTACGTTCTATCCTCCTTCATCTTATCAATTCTGGGAAAGAGAGAGGGAGCCGTGGTCGAAACATGTCAGCTGCCTTTCACGTTCACAGAGGAATGTTGGCGACTCTTCACAATGTTGTCAGTCAGTGCACCAGATAAGCGCTCTCAGTTCATAAATAAGATTGATGGCATCACATAGCACCAGTTCCTGCTCTGTGTTTTCCCATACGAGCGTCTCTGTCAAAAGCATCCGCACTATCTCACTAGCTCATATCCTCTCTGTCCAAGTCCAGGCACGCTTAACATATTCCCCATCCAATTATCAAACCACACAACAGCAGGATACAGTCTACTTTTGCTTGCTCAGGTGTGAATAAGCATAATGGGCGAATGCTTCAAACCTGGCACAGAAAACCCACCATAAATAGTTTGCTGAGCATATAAGTTAATGGATAACTATAAAGGATTGTGTGTTGGCCCTAATGTTATTCAATCCCATTAAACCAGGAGCCTTCAAAATACTCTATTAGAAGAAAGAGTGAAAAAAGAAATGTGAAAAAAGTCTTATCCGTTGTGTAGGATTAAAAGGAACCACAAAACTGTTCGTTCACTGCACTATCTTAGACATACAAACCAAAACATGAACAAAGAGGAAAAATGGTGCACATGATTATCTGTTTTTCTACTTTGATATGACTATGTCTTACTACATGAATACAACAGAAAATTATCCTCACATTGCAATCAAAGCCCCCTATTTGTCAGAGGAAGACTTGTGTTAGGTCAAAACTGAGGTTTTGTAGATGTGCACATATTTGTTCTAATTGTGTCCTTGGAGATAAATTCACTTGTTTGACTTCTATGCTCCACAGGAAAGTTAGAGAGCACCAACTCATCACCCTCACGCAAGGATAATTCAGCATGAAGGTGCTTGACATACTGTAGGTGCCCTGTGAGATGGTAAAAAGTCCTGGGCTTTATTGTTCTGTTTCTGACCATCAACAAAGTCTGATGTTGTATTGGTACTCCTTTCTATTTGTGAACCCTTTATGAAGGGTTTATAAGTTGTAACTAATGGCCTTACTAATGGCTAATAAATTGTTTACTAATAGATCACTTATAAGCCTTTTATCACAACAAATGTAGATTGCCAGGTTCTGAAAAATCTGATTGGCTGGTTTTTATCCAGAGGGTATCAAGACCGAGACCAAGACGAGACCAAGGCCAAGACAGACTGAGTCAAGACCAAGACAAAGTCGAGACGAGACCAAGACCGAGACCAAAAAAAACACACAAAAAACAGCTAGTGAGCTAGTGTTACACCATAACTTGCATCAATTGAATAAGAGCAGCATACTGGGGTAAGAGGTTCAGTCCCAGTTTAAATTCAATTTAAGAAGGTATTATTTCAACTACAGACAGAACAATGCAGAATGCTTCTTTCTTGCCCCTGGACTGCAAATTTCTTTATGTTCCGTGAATGCAAATTTAATGATTCGCTGACATTATTATTACTAGGTCTGACTGAGACTGACAGCTACGACGTAAACCTAACGTTTCACGCTGGCTACACTTGCGTCTTTTGATTGGATGAGCACCAGTTTCTTAATCGCAACAAAATACATGTGTGTCATTGATTGGTTGCATTTGAAAGGTTGCATTTGCAGGGCGTGAAAGGCGAAATAATTTAATGTTGCATTATCGAATGTTATGTTTTGTATCATGGACATTATTTGTTGCAAATCTGCCGACCACTATGTCGACCTGAGACCGGAAGACCAAGACAATGAGACCAAGACAAGACCGAGGGATCCGAGACCAAGACAAGACCAAGACCAAAGACGGTCGAGACTGTGACAAGACCGAGACCACGTAAAAGTGGTCTCGAGACATCCAACTCTACTAATAAGTCATCAAGTCTTAAGCTGTAAATATTAAGTTAGTCATTAATAAACAGTTTTAATATCCAGACTGTGGCTTTTCTTTAGAAATGAAAGAAAAAGCCACAGTCTGGATATTAAAATTAGTGGTGAAACAATTGAATCAAAAGAATTTTTGCTCCTATTATGGGTTTATAGCATTAGTAAATTATGTATTAATTATTAATAAAACCATTTATAAAGGGTGCCTTATGAAAAAGAGGCTGCTTTGTATTTTATAAATATATTGGAATGTTGTCAGAAAAGCAAAACAACCTACAGCAACCTAGATAACAGACAGCCTTTGTTAAATAAAGCGAACATGTTGCAACTGGAGAAATGTTGAGCAATGTGTTTTAAATTTAAACTAATCCAAACTGTGGCCTCTCAAGGTGCGAGGAAGTCTCATTACTCATTACTCGTGTTAAAATGTTAAAAAATGTGTTGAGCTCCACTACCAAAGGCCATATTTTATAGTTCACACCCATTACACGCAGTGGGATGACTTGTAAAACATGTGAGTGAACACTGATGACACCATAACATTCATTGTCCATGTCATTGTCATTCTCTCATTGTCCATTGCTTTGTAAAGTCTCATTGTCAACACTGCTCTCAACCGCTCCAAACTGGTACAAGTCGATATCTGTGTGCGTTGGTCATGCACATGTGTGTGTGTGTGTGTGTGTGTGACACAGAAAGATCTATCCTGAAACAGATACCACATAACAGAGCTCTCCATTCTCTCATCTTCATATCCAATGGCACAGCTCAAAATAACTCATAAACACCTCTGGCTATGAGATAAATCGGAGGCAATAAACGTGTTTAGGAGTGCAGCGCATGTTGGTAAAGTTGCGAAGCAGCACACAGGAATTTCAAACTGTATTAAGAGACTAATCTGGGAGAAACCTGTCTTTGTCATGTATAGAGTTACGCGTCCCTATGAGAATGTGATCTATGTCAAGCATGCTCTTCATGGCAAGAAGAGAACAAGAGAGCAGGCCACCCGAGAAAGTTGAACCCAAAAGAATGCAGCTCTGGTATTCATTAATGAAGAGCACTCTTCTCTGTGCTGGAGTGAGAGGACAGGAATGAGGAGATGAGGCGACAATGTTAAAAAAAACTGGGAGTGAAACAGGAAGAAACGATTCACAACCTTTACCAGAAAAAAAGTAGGATTTATGAACACCTCCTTGCATGCTTGTTATTATATTTTCATATCTGTAAATAGAAAATATCCACATATTTTTTGCCAAGAGAGAACTTAAATAAAACAATTAATGAGGCAGGAAGGCAGTTAATGTATATTAGAATATTTTATTGCTTTATGAAATGTTGCATGAATTCAACTGTTAAAACCTTCATATTGTTTGAAGTTCACAGAAATGTCCGTTTGAAGTCAACACTCGGTTGGTTGTGTACAGTATGACATGACCATGATTGTCGGCACATAACTTACAACAAACATACATTAACTTTTTGGCGTCCTGCTCAAAGCACTATAATATCTAAATAATAATAATAATAATAATAATACAAACATCTGTATAAAATATATATAATAATTATAATAATAATAATAAACCTGTTTGTTAGTTCAAAGCTCACAGTAAACAAAAACCAACATGGTGTAGTTTTCAACTTTTATCCCCAGTGGTGACCAAACCAGCAGAATCACCACATCAGGAAAAACACTCACACACTGTAATCACACATGCAAACATACTTAAAGAAGGAAAATCAGAAATCAGAAAAAACAGATGATGAAATCAACACCATGATGCAACACCCTCACAAAACTACAAACAACACCAGGTCTGTGTCAGTTTGGCAAATACCAAATTGTCTTTTTAATATATATTTAAAATGCATCTCACTGCTCATATACCTCTAAACCTCGCAGAACCAGCTACTAGGGTTTGATGAACATGTACAGCGAGAGCATTTAAACAGTGTTTCATGTGTTATAAGCTTAAATTATTGAGCAAAGGGATGTTTTCCAAACAGATAAGATCCATGTGATGGGAATGAGGTTACTCAGGTTAATCCACATTTTTTGGAGAGAAACAGAGAGAGAGAGATGGGGGAATGCAGGTCAGATAACCTTGTATTGAATATTTATCAAGAAGAGCATGAGGCTTAAGTTAATATTTGGGGAATGTGGAAACCAGATAAGATAAATATGTAGCTTTTTAATTCACTGGGTTGGAAAAGGAGATAAAGGGGGGGGGAGCAGCAATTATATATATATTTATATATAAATATTTTGGCATACACTCTCTGAGAACATGTAGCCCTATTACAATCCACAATACTGTCCAAGTACCTCGGAGGATTCATCTTTTCTCTCCCAGCCTGGCACACTGCCTGCAGCTGTCCAGCTTAGTGAGAGCGAGTGAGTCGGAGCACAGCTCTGTCTCAAAAATGTGAAAACAGTCCTTTTTTTTCATTGTGCGTTGGCCTCTTTCCACAACATTTTTCTTCCATTCTCTATTCAAAGACTCGCGCTCTTCACAGATTCTTTCAAAAAATACATCTCTCAGTTCTTTAAATGAAGATTTCCACTGCCTCTGACTCCAACTCGTCCAGGCCTTTGAAGGGGTTCAACAGCAACTTCTTAGGCGCTGCCTTGTCTGGAAAAAAAAGGACAGTAGAGAGGATGAATAATTATATAATTATTGGTGGAAAAATGTCCTAGATACAGCTCAGCTATCACTGACTAAAGGTTAACAAAGATTTTCCACATTCAAACAGACCACTCTGGTAAATGTGCTCAGTCAACAGACCCACATAATTTCCTAACTATGCACATTCCACAAGGCCCACATTATGAAATGTGACCTGGAAAGATGGTATCTGATTGGCTGGTTAAGTCGCAGCATGGTTAATCAATGTGAACATCCATGAAGCTCCTTTCAAGTAGACAGAGAAGTGTACTTGTATTCTTTGTGTGTGTTTTATGCAGGCATGTTTACTCATGCAATGCCTAAATTATGTGTGCCTATCATTTATCACTCTGGTTTATTGGTGACAGCATTATTGGATTATCGGCCCTCGTAAACAAAGGCACTCATGCATATTTGATAGATTACTCACCACTGTTGAGCTTAGTTACGCTGGCAGCCTCTTTGGCCTTTGTTCCGCCCACCTGCCGTTCTAGCATCCCAGGTTCGGACTGAGCAGAAAACTGACAGTTCGGCGAAGTTTGATCATCTGAAAGACTCTTTCCTGCAAGACAATATCACAAAAATGTCAGTATCTGTCAACAGAGCTTTCAACTCCTTTTCATTAAAAATATTTTATTAACAGAAGACCTGTTGGCACCTCTTAATCCTTACAGACTGTGTGTGTGTGTGTGTGTGTGTGTGTGTGTGTGTGTGTGTGTGTGTGTGTGTGTGTGTGTGTGTGTAATATAAGAAGTACAGTAGTCTGCTTTGACTTAGTACAACCCCACATTAATAATTAAACACGAGGCAACATTATCCTCCTCACCTCTACTCTTGGTGGTGCTGTTGAGGGTGCAGATGGAGGGAGTGGAGGAGGCAAGTCGGAGAGGCGCCCCTGCCGTATTTAAGAGGTTTGTGCGGGGACTTTGCTCATCCTTCCTCCCTTGGTCCTGGTGCAGTCGCTGGTTGAGGACCTTGATCACAGCATCCTTTTCCAAGATCTGAGCATAGAGAGCACGGATCCTGACACAGAACAGAAACATGAAAAACATGTCAGAAAGCAGATAAACCAATTTAAAAAAAGACATTCTATTGTGATTGATTATGGTTATTATTGATTTTGGTTATAGGTACACACCTGTTCTCCATCTCTTGATTCCTGAAGTCGGCAACAGGCAGGTCCTCATTGAAACTGTTGTTAGAGGAGTGGCAGGGTGAGTGATTAATGATGGTGGTGTCTCTGTGAAGGTTAAGAGATTGAAGTTTAGCTCAAAGTCAAATGAGCTGAAAAGACATGCGTGCCTAAGATGTTCCAGCAGGCCAGTGATTCTTACCTCTGAGCAGCAGCTGTGGCAGCCACCTCCATGGCAAACTGCCTCATGGTGCTCTCCTCCAGGTACTTCTGCTCCCAGCGCACCATGTCAGCCTCGAGGGCCAAAATACGTTCCTCGCGCTCGTGAAGACGCTCTTGGAGGGAGCTCATGGTCACTCCTGGTGGCTGTGACTGCCTCTGTGGTGGAGGGAGAGTGAAATCAATTACTAAAACAAATTAAATGATAAAGTGCATATATTTGAAATTCATATACCATAGTAGCATCATGTTTTGGGGGTTTACCTGTTGTGCCCTCAAACTCCTCAGCTCCTGCTCTAGCCGTGTCCTCAGCTTCATCTCTAGGCTCTCCCTCTTCTCACAAGTGGACTGTAGCTGAGCCAGGGCGCTCTGAAGCCGCTCCACCTTCTCTACATACGCCCTCTTCCTCCTCAACTCCTCCTCGAGCTGACGGCCGCGTCCGCGAGCCGTCTCCAGGGCTTCTTCCAACCTCTTGGCTCTGAGGTTCTGCTCCTCCGCCGTGGCCCTCAATCGCTCCACCTCCCGCTCTACACGCTCCCGCTCAAAGTTCTGCTCCTCATCTGAAACAAAGGGGAAGTAAAGGTTGCCAGGGTAAGTGCATGTTTAATGCATGTGGATTAGAGTTGTGGGTTTAGTTTAAAAGTTTAACACCTGCCATAAGATGAAATCATTCCAAATGTACCTGGGGTCTTTTCTTAATAAAAAAGTGAAAATACCGTTAAACATCACTCCACAGGTTTACCCTCCTGAGTGCAACCCCAGTAATAAGTACCAGAGTTCCTACATGGTGGACAGTGTTCTTCATTTAGCGAAGCACTCATGGAATGCTGAGAGGAGGAAGGAGGAGGAAAGGGAGAGAAAGCCGCCCTATCCCTTTGACCCACATAGCAGAGCATTCCTCATCAAGGCCATACAAACACTACAGCTCTACTTGAGTCCAGTTCCTTAAACAGACAACATAAATCACACTAACAACAGGTGGGGGAAGCTCATTTCCACCACTTCCACCGCTGCTCTGTGATTTAGGGCCTGTTTAGTTTCCCCTTCTTCTTCCCTTGCAAAGTGGTGCGTGGATTGAATTCCCTATTATTAAGCCTTTTTACCAAATAAACTGAGGTTATGCAAGTTAAATTCCTGCATGCAGGATGTCCTTAGCTACAAAAGGGCCCCATGCTATGCTCCAATCCAACCCAATCAAGCATGTTGATTGCAAAGGAGGATGTAATGCAGAGCAGAGGAGAGCAGGCATACTTACTTTGCTCAAGGAGTTTTGCCATGATGTGCTGGTTATGGTCGGCAGCCTGTACTTCTTTTGCGACATGTGTTCTGGCATTTTCCAGGTTTTCTGCAATGCAACAAAAAATTTAAGTTTGCCTTTATTTGTTCTTTATTTTGAAGTATCTGGTCTTCTGGCTGTAGTTTTATGACAGCAGTCTGTACCTCTAAGGTCTCTGTTGAAATCCTGCAGCCTCCTGATCTCAGCCACCAGCCTCTTCCTCAGTGTCTGCTCCAGATTCTCTCTCTTACTGCTGCCCTGCATCAGTGTTTCGTATGCCTCCGAAATACGCTGGATCTCCTGCTCCAGCTGGGAGGAGAAGAGAAAGAGAAGGAGAGAATATGGGGGAGGGCAAGAGGAGAGGAAAAAAGGGGAACAGAGATGGAGAAGGTGGAAAAGGAGAATTTTTTGGTTAACCTACTTTACATGCCAGTGAGGAGCTGGAATGTTGATTCATGTTGTTACAGTACATAGACATACATATGGGTACAAATACATGTATACAGTACACTCAGTCAGTGTGTGTGTGTGTGTGTGTGTGTGTAGGTATAATTCTGAGAAGAAATTCAAACCCGCACCACTCCCTGAGAGACTGATTTATATCTACATTCCTGAGGGCTGATAGCTCTCGTTCCAGGTGTGAGTGCACAAGTGTGCAGGCAAGAGCCGCGCACGCACACAACCACACAACACACCGCGAAAGCACAACTTATAACGCGCACACACACTGAGGTCTGGGAATGCTGCCAGTGGAGGGAAGGTGTGCATGCCTGTGCCTGGGTTGTGGAAACGGCATAGAGACACCCACCATTACAGCAGTCACACAGGCATGTTTACTCAGGGCTGCGGCCTGATGGAGAAAACTTTCCAACCCCGGCAATTATCATTCTTTTAGGCTGAGACAAGGCAAAAACCATGTGACATAACTCCAACAGAGAGCAGGAGTGCATTTTACACAGATTAGCCGAGACTTCAGAGTCAAATGTCTTTGAAGTTGTTTCCACCATGTTAAACAAGAAAATATCTTATTTTAGGCCTGAGAGTCAATCATGTAAGGCAAAAATAGGAGCAAAACAAAGTAAGAATGTGTAAAAAAGGGAAGTTGGGTGGGGAAAAAAATAGGGACCTTTCACTTTTTAAACGGCAGCCTGCCACCTGTCATAGACCCCCACCCCACCCCCATCAGCTGTGTGCAGGTCACAACCCAATCGACTGCTGTCTGACAAACTCTAGATTACATTGAAAATCTATGGCCTCTTTGGCACTAAAGTGCGCGCACACACGCGTGCTCTCTGGCCTCTACTAGGTCAGTTAGACAATGAGAGGAGTGTGTATAAACACAGTGGCAAGCAGTGACCTCTGTTTGTGCCTCTGTGGTATGGAAGGTAGCAGCTGCTGATCTCATCTGTCCAGTCCAGATGAGGGAGTGTGTCTGCAGTTGGACAGTTGGGAGACAACTGTCGGCTGGGGTTGTGTTTCATAGACAGGTGGTTGAGATGGAGAATGTTTCTTGGCTGTACAGTGAATAAATAACTAGAGTATTTCCCTCCGGTTGACTAATGTGATACATGTATAGTATGTGCCATTTCAAGTTGTAACTTTTCTTCCCACATTTGAGAACTTGGATTTCCTCCTCTTACCTTCTGAATACGGCTAGTCTTCTCCCTGTGTGCTTCTAGCTCTTGCCTCAGCCGCTCATTCTCCATCAGCAGCAGCTCCACTTGGTTGGGCTCCTCCAAGCCAGCAGGTGGCAGGCTGGTAAACGTGTTGTAGCAGGGGACTTCAGCTGGCTGACCAGATTGGATATACCTAAGAGAAAGAGGGAGATGCTGTTAAGTAAAACAAAAAACAACTCCTATCCAATTTGTGTACCCACTTTTATAGCCACTTTAGAGGAATAACAATATTTGGGACAGCCAGCTGGATTTAGGGTTATGAGAAAAGCTTTTATTTTTGAGCGAGGCATCTGAAATATCACATTAAGCTCTATTCCTGTCTATCAGCGAGCAGACAAGCTGACTCCAGTGGCTGCAAAGAATGTAAAAGCCTATATGAGGAACATACTTTTGCAAAAGCATCCAAGGCAACACAAGCATGTGAAGCTATCCTGTTGCAGTATGCCAAGTATTACAAACACCTACAGGGCTGGACTTGTTCTCCTGTAAGTATTTCAAGGCGGAAATGTGAATTGGTACACAAGCCCAAGTGTGACTCACACTGACAAGTATGTGTTTACGCATGTGAAACATAATGACGAGCCCTGGAAACCGTTTACAAGGCAGGCTCTCATACAAAAACTACACCACAGAGTATGATGTAATGTAAAAGTAGTTTTTCAAAAATGTTCAAGCACACATATGATTATGCCCTCCAAAGTTGTCTTTGTACCTGTGCTGTTGTGCCTGCACTGGCTCCTGGACCTGGTGGGGGATAAATCCTTGGCCCTGGATGGGGGCTGAGTACTCAGGTGGTGGGCTGCGCTTGTCCTGGCTCTGCCCTGTGCTCTGGAGGCCTTGTGGCGTGTAGTAGGGTAGCTCAGGGTAGCTGTGAGAGTTGTTCTTGTTAACTTCTGCTTTAGCTGCTGCATCATTCCTTTCCAGAGATATCTGCATGCGATGCTCACTGAGTGACCGCACATGGCTGCACTTCAGGTCCATCAGATCTGCCTCTTTGTGGAAGGCCCCCTCATGCAGGAGCTTCCCCTCATTGAGCTGCCTGATAGGGCCTGTAGGGGCCCAGTGAGAGGCCAGATACTGAGAGTGTACCTTGGCCTGCTCGTATGTTGGCAGCTCCTCCCCGTGAAGCTGGTAGAGCTGGTAGCCACTCTCTGAGTGGTGGTAGTCACCCTGGTGCTCCTGTCCCTGAGGCTCCTGCCTCGCTGAGAGCTGAGGGAAAGGAGGCTCCTCCTGGGTTAGACTCTCCAAAGAGGATCGTGGGCTCCTGCCCATGTCACCTCCACTGCTGGGTCCACTGTTGCTTCCACTGCCTCCACGCAGGGCCTGCTGCTGGATGGCTAATAAGGTGCGAGTGTCTGTGGGGTTTCCATAGCGAAGTTGCTCCTGGATGAGCCGGTGCAAGACCGTGCCAGACGGCTCTTCAGTGGACGACATACTGTTTTGTGAATGTTGTTATTGTCTCTCTAAGAACTAGTTGAATTCTTTCTCAGTATTTAAATAAATCAGCTGTGAACCTGGAGCAGAACAGAAAATAAAGTGGTATCAGTGTGAGATGACAGTGATAAACATTCATTAAATGAGGCAACAGGCAGTTATACAATTAAACGCTGTAATGTATTCACATAATGGTAAAAATGTCACAAACAGATGTCTTTGTTTGAGCCAACAAGGCCTTGGTAACATGAGCTCTTGCATCACTGACTTCAACATGATGGCAATACATTTCCTACTTCAGAAAACTCTATCAACTTCTTAGATTGGTGCTTTGTTTGGAGAATTACATGAAAATAGAGTAGCATTGTGTCTACTTTACCAACAGCGACAACACAGAGATGTGGAGACATTTTCCACAGCATGCAAAAAAAAGACGCATGCGCCAAAAATTCCAATCTCATGGGGGAGCAAAAGCGCACAAAACCGCATTGTAAAATAACTTCATTTTTGGTCTTGTAGCAAAAATCTCCGATATAAATTGCCATAAAAAAGTACGTAAAACTCCCATAACACACTATAGTTCCCGTTAGTTCTAAGCCAGAAGTTACTTTATTCACGTTTATGGCTCGTTTTTCTGTTGTGGAAAAGAAAGAAGGAAAAACAGACGCTCGTCTTACCAGTTCACGCTTTCATTGTAACAAAACGTTGTTCTCGATGTCGAAGTCAAATTCAGAATAATTCCACTATTTCCATGAGTTTTCTCTTTTTTTCCCCGAGTCAAACGTGTCTCATCTTCCTCCCCCCGGACGGGCTGCCGCGCTCCTCTCTTGCTGTGAACTGATTGTGGAGAGAGCAGGCGGCGATAATAAGTAACCGAGGAGGGACTGAGGTCGGAATGCCAGGAATGTAAAACGCGAGGTCCCTCGGGGATCAGAAGCGTAAAACCACACGGGAGGGGAGGAGGGGGGAGGCTGCAGTGCGCTTTAGTCTTACCAATGAGCAGTTACAATCAAATATAGGATTGGCTATTTGTTTTACAAAGCTTTGCATAATTGTCTTTGGGATTAAATTAATTCATGTTGTCTTCTTTTATGGCTCAACCTTTCCTCCCTATGGATGTGTTCCCAGAAGTTTTCAGTGTCAGAATTGCTGATTTAACTAGTTTTGCTTCTCAGATTAATTTATTACGTGTTGGATGATGCATTTAGATGATTTATTTAAGTAAATGTAGCAATACCACACTGTCAAAATATGAAAATATGAGTTAATAAGTCTTGCATACCTAAGTAACAGCATTATAAGTAAAAATGCTCATTATGAAGAATGGACACTCACTATTTTATCATTGGATCATCATATTTGATGCATTAACTACTAAGTGGTTGCTACTTTACTGATGTGCTTGGTCAAAGCGGATCTAACTGCTTCATTGTTGTGTAGTTTTATCACTAATAATGCATTATATTTCATAATCTGACCACATGTTTTTCATGTTGAATCTTAATCTGAAAAGTATAAACTGTAGCTGTTAGTCCTCATAGATGTAGTGGATTAAATAGTACAATATCCTTAATATAAAGAAACAAGGATATACTTGAGTAAAGCACATATTTCAGACTTGTACTG